>NC_133658.1:321798842-322000634 GCF_037893015.1 Macrotis lagotis | reverse complement strand
CAGAACTATTTGAGGAGGGATAATATTAAAAGAGGTCAAGAAGGATACTAGTCTTTCATTTTTTGCAAGACAATAGGGTTAAATGACTTGCTCAAGGTCACATAGCTAAGTATTATGTGTCTGAGCACAGATCTGAACTCAGGTCCTCCTGACTCCAGGGTCAGTGCTCTATCCACTGCACCACCTAGCTGACCCAAAAGTATACTAGTAAGAAAAATAGGATGGAGGAAAATACATTGTATTTCCAATTTATAATTTTGTATATGGATGGGATGAATTCACATATAAAATGTAGTTGAATAGTAGAATGGATAAAAATTAGAATTTAACAATATATTAAAATGAGAGATAAACACAGATTTAAAAATAAATGTCTGGAGCATAAATTATAATGCTTCAACTGAGGTTAAAAAATGGGGTCAGCAATAATCATTTTAAATGAAAAAAATTAAAGCTAAAGTAGTTTTTATTTAAAACAGGTATACTGCATTCTCATAAAAGGCACCACAGAAAATAAACCTATATGCTCCAAATGTTTTGGAATCTGAATTTTGAAATTTAAATGAATTATAGGTGGAAATAGATAGCAATATTATAATAGTTGGGAACTTTAAAGTTTTCTGAATTAGATCAATTTAACAAAAATGAAAAAGAACAATGTTATAGAGGTGAAAAGAAAAATATATTAAATATAATAGAAATCTGCATAAAATCAAATGGTAATAGAAAGGAAGTCACCTTTATCTCAGTGGTGTATGATAGCTTTACAAAAATTGACCATATATTACGACAAAAACTTAATAGATGAATGCAAGAAAGTTGAAATATCAAGTCTTTTCAGATCCCAATGCAATGAAAATCATAATAAACCACCATAGAAACACATTAAAAAAAATTGGAGGGGCGGCTAGGTGGGGTAGTGGATAAAGCACTGGCCTTGGAGTCAGGAGTACCTGGGTTCAAATCCGGTCTCAGACACTTCATAATGACCTAGCTGTGTGGCCTTGGGCAAGCCACTTAACCCCATTTGCCTTGCAAAAACCTAAAAAAAAAATTGGAAACTAAACAACCTAATTTTAAAAATGAGTGGTAAAAGTAGAAACATAAAAACAACCAATAATTTCATTTAAAGGAATGACAATGAAATAGCATATCAAAAATTGAGATAAGCAGTAATTTAAGTAATATTTATATCTATGAATGTTTACATCAGTGAAATAAAGAACAAACCAATAAATTGGACATGCAATTAAAAGAAACTGGGAAACAAACCAATTACAATTTCTAACAAAACATTAAATTAGAGATTTTAGAAATTAAAAGAAATCAATAAAATTAAATTAAGAAAATTATTGAATTAATAAAGAAAATTAGGAGTTAGCTTTGGTTAATAAGATTTTTAAATGAGGGTAGAAAACCAAATCACTAATATTAAAAATGAAAAGGATGACTATACCACCAATGAAAATGAAATCAAAGCCATTATAAAGAGTTATTTTGCCCAATTATATGCCAATAAATTTAACAATTTAACAACAAACCAAACAAAAACAAAATAAACCAAAACAAAAAAGCAAATAGAATAGCCATATATTCAGAAAAAATTCAGAAAAGGAAAGTGACCAAACCAAAAATGAGTTTCCAAAGAATAAAACAATAGAACAAGATTAACTCCAAACATTTAAAGATCAACTAAATCCATTGTTAAATACATTATTTGAAATTATAGGCAAAGAAGGAGCACTACCAAATTCCTTTTATGAAACACATATGATACTGATACCTAAACCAGAAAGAGTAAAATCAGCATAAATGAGTGAATATGAATATGAATGAAAAAATTTTACATAAAATACTAGCTAAAAGATTACCAGAAAATATTAAAAACTATTACATATCACGAGCAAGCAGGATTTATATCAGGAATGAAAGGATAGTTTAATACTATAATAAAAATAACAAAAATCATATGATCATATCAATAGATGCAGAAAAAAGCTTTTAATAAACTATAACACTCAATTCCATTAAAACACCTGGAAGTATAGGAGTAATATAGATTTTCCCCTCAAATTGTTAAAAAACATTTACCTAATATCATCAGTAAACATTATTTACCATGGGAATAAACCAGAAATTTCCTAGTAAGACCAGGAGTGAAACAAGGATGCTCGCTATCACCAATATTATTCAATATTGATGGAAAGTCTAGAAATAGCAATAGAACAAGTCAAAACAAGAAAAAAAATTATAAACTATCTCTTTTTGAAGAGGATTTGAAGAAAAATTTGATTTGATGATTGAAAAATTCTAAAGGCTCAACTAAAATTAGTTAAAACATAATTTTAGCAAAGGAGAAGGATATAAAATAAATTAATATAAATCATAGTCATTCCTATATATCACAAACAGAATTCTGCAAGAAGCATCTCATTTAAAATAACTCTAGGGGTGGCTAGGTGGCACAGTGGATAAAGCACTGCCCTGGAGCCTTGCGCAAGCCACTTAACCCCATTTGCCTTGCAAAAACCTAAAAAATAAAATAAAATAAAATAACTCTAGACAATATAAAATTTCTGGAAGTATATCTTCCAAAACAAACTCAGGAAACATACAAATAAAAACATTAGAAAAGTTTTACATAAATAAATCAGATTTAAATAATTGGAGAAATGTTAATTGTTCATGCATAGGTAGGGTCAATATAATAAAAATGACAATATTGCTTATTGTATTTATTCAATACCATGCATTTCAATTTTTTTTTTTACTAATTTAGAAAAAAATAACAGAATTTATTTGGAAGAACAAAATTCAAGAATGTCAAAGGAACTAATGAAAATGTAACAGAGAGGGGCGACTAGGTGGTGTAGTGGATAAAGCACCGATGCTGGAGTCAGGAGTACCTGGGTTCAAGACCGGTTTCATACACTTAATAATTACCTAGCTGTGTGGCCTTTGGCAAGCCACTTAACCCCGTTTGCCTTGCAAAAACCTAAAAAAAAGAACAAAAAAAGAAAATGTAACAGAGGGAGGTTTAACAGTATCAGATCTTAAACTATAATATAAAGCAGTAATTATCAACACTATCTGGTAATAGCTTAGAAATAGAAAGGTAGATCAGTGCAATAGAATAAGCATACAATTTAAAGTAGCAAATGAATTTAGCAACCTTGGCTTGATAAGTGTAAAGACTTGCTTATTGAGGGTAAAAGTTCAACTATTAGTTATAAATGTTGGGAAATCTAGAAAGCATCCTGGCAGATATTGGGCATAGACCAATATCTTGTACTATTTACCAAAATAAGATCAAAATAAATACATGATCTACATATGAAGGGAGATATTACAAGAAAATTTGGAGAGCATAAAGCAAATTGATTATCAGATTTCTGAATGGGCAAAAAATTTATGAATAAACAAGAAATGGCATTTTAAAGTAAAAAGTGACCAGCTTAAATTATGATAAATCAATCAAAAGTTTTGCACAAATAAAAACAGCAAGGATTAGAAGAAAAGCAGAATCTTGGGGAAAAATTTATAGACAATTTTTCATATAAATGTCATATCTCAAACATATAAATAACTTTTTCAAGTCTATAAGACTGAGTCAATCATGAATTGTTAATAGTCAAATGATAGGAACTGGCAGTTTTCCAATGGATATATCAAAATTTATAGCCATATTAAATGCTCTAAATCATTATTGATTAGATAAATACAAATTAAAAGAATTTTGTGATATCATGTAATACCTATCATTGATTAAAATGATTGAAAGGAAAAGTAAAAGATTTATGAAGGAATGTGAAAAAATTTGGAAGCTCATATGCTGCTGGTATAATTGTGAACTGATCCAACCATTTGGAGAGTCAAATGGAATTATGTCCAAAGATTTATTAAACTGTCAATAATTGTTACCCGAGAAATAACATTATATTTCCAAAGATGATTAGGTAAAAAGAAAAAGGACCTATATGCTTTGCAATGTTTAAAGTAACCTTCTTTGTGGTGACAAAGAACTGGACGTTGTGGGATGCCTTTCATTTGGGGAATGACTGAATGAGTTGAGGTATATTATCATGAACAAATAATACTATATAATAAGAAATGAGCTCAAAGATATTAGAAAACATGGATAGACTTACACAAACTAATGAAGACTAAAATGAGCAGAACCGAGAGAAAGTTGTACACAGTAACAGTATTATAATAAGAACAAATTTGAGCAAACAAGCCATTTTGACTATTATAAATACACAAATGCACTATAAAAGATGTTATCTGCATCCAGGAAAGAACTGATAGAGGTATGTATAGAATGATGTGTCTAATGTTAGCCATCTCTTGGTAGGGATAGACAGGTTGAAGGGAGAAAAAAATGAAATGAAAAAAGGTGAATAGCCTGCACTTAAAGATCTGACATCCTAATAGAGGGATATAACCTGACTTGACACTGACTAGCTGTGTGAGCTGGGCAAGTCACTTAACACAGATTTCCTCACAACTAGGACAAGCTCCAGTCATCCTGATTCATCTCTGGCCACTGGACCCAGATGACTCTGGAGGAGAAAGTAAAGCTGGTGATTTAGCACAGCTACCCCTCACTCATATTCAATTCATGTGCTTGTCATGGCATTATTTCCCTGATGTTATGGCCTTCAAGAATGAAGGACAAACATTAGATAACTACCTACAAGATATGTGCAAAAATGCAATTATATAAGGCTATTAACATTTGGGGAAAATCAAGAAAAGCCTCTTAAAGAGTGTAGGAATTGGGGGGGCAGCTAGGTAGCACAGTGGATAGAGCACTGGCCTGGAGTCAGGAGTACCTGAGTTCAAATCCAGCCTCAGACACTTAATTGCCTAGCTGTGTGGCCTTGGGCATGCCACTTAACCCCATTGCCTTGCCAAAAAAGTGTAGGAATTGAGGAAATCCTTGAAGGGAACAATTCCAAGAACTGGAAAGGATGTGGAAGAGCATTTTAGGGGAAAAGCTTGTGCAAAGATATGGAGGCAAAAGAGATATCCTCAACAAGTAATAAGTAGGTCAGTTTGTAAAAGATGTAGATCAGATTTATTCATTGATCTACATGGCAAGTGTGGCTACAACTCTGAGATATATTTTGTATCTAACTTATGATTCAAAATAATATAAGCAGGCACCCAGATCATAATCATTTCTGGACATTAAACTGATAATAAAAACAACCTAGAAATATAGGATATGGGTTTCACATATGATAATTGTCTCACACACATATGGGCATAATAATAATAACAATAACAATACTAATAATAACATAATACATATGATAATCACATTTTTTACATCATGCCAAAAAATTAATAGACCCATTCCTGTGCAGTCTGTACACAGTAACAGAATATTAAAATAAGAACAAATTTGAGCAAACCAAATAACCTTGTACCTACCCATAAGACCAAAAGAGAATACAGGGATATAAGGGGAGAGGGATTGAGAATTTTAAGGTTTAAGTTTGAATTATTTTCATTAAAATGTACTTCATACCATCACCTGAGTTATTTTGAAAAGAATCACTCTATTCCAAAATAAAAGCAAAAAAGATATAGGATTTAGATATAAAGTATACCACTATAAGTCTATTAGGAGAACAAGGAATAGTTTATCTGAGAGATTTATGGAGAAAAAAGGAGTTTATGACCAAAGAAAAGATAGTGAATATTATAAATTACAAAATATATAATTTCCATTACATCAAATTAAAAATAAATTATTTTAAACTATAATATAAAATATTAAAAATCTTATTTTAAAATGAAAACTAAAAAAATAAAGGGAATAGAACCAATGCAACTAAGATTAGAAAGAACACAGAAATCTGGGAAACAGATTTCACATCTGGTGTTTCTGATAAAGGATTTACTTCTAAAAGACATAGAGAACTAAGTCAAATTTATAAGAGTACAAATAATTTTCCTAATCATAAATGGTCAAAAGATAGAAAGAGGCTGTTTTCAGCTGGAGAGACTATAAGCTATCTATAGTCATGAAAAATGCTCTAAATCATTATTGATTAGAAAATACAATTTTTTTATTTTAAAAATTTTATTTATTTTGAGTTTTGCACTTTTTCCCCAATCTTCTTTCCTTCCTCCTCCCCCCAAAGAAGGAAATTTGCAAGTCTTTACATTGTTTCCATGGTGTACATTGATCCAAATTGAATGTGATGAGAGAGAAAAATCATATGCTTAAGGAAGAAAAAATAAAGTATAAGAGCAAGATTACATAATAAGATATCAGTTTTTTTCTAAATTAATGGTAATAGTCCTTGGTCTTTGTTCAAACTCCACAATTCTTTCTCTACATACAAATGGTATTCTCCATCGTGGATAGCTCCAAATTATCCCTGATTGTTGCACTGATGGAATGAGCAAGTCCATCAAGGTTGATCATCATCCCCATGTTGCTGTTAGGGTGTACAATGTTTTCCTGGTTCTGCTCATCTTGCTCAGCATCAGTTCATGCAAATCCCTCCAGGCTTCCCTGAATTCCCATCCCTCCTGGTTTCTAATAGGACAATAGTTTTCCATGACCTACATATACCACAGTTTGTTAAACCATTCCCCAATTGAAGGACATTTACTTGATTTCCAATTCTTTGCCACCACAAACAGGGGTGCTATGAATATTTTTGTACAAGTTATGTTTTTTACCCTTTTTCATCATCTCTTCAAGGTATAGACCCAGCAGTGGTATTTCTGGATCAAAGGGTATGCTCATTTTTGTTGCCCTTTGGGCATAGCTCCAAACTACTCTCTAGAAAGGGTGGATGAGTTCACAGCTCCACCAACAATGTATTAGTGTCCCAGATTTCCCACACATCTTCCAACATTGATCATTGTCCTTTCTGGTCATATTGGTCAGTCTGAGAGGTGTGAGGTAGTGCCTTAGAGATGCTTTAATTTGCATTTCTCTAATAAGTAATGCTTTAGAGCAGTATTTCACAAGACTATGGATCACTTTGATTTCCTCATCTGTAAATTGCCTTTGCAGATCCTTTGACAATTTGTCAATTGGGGAATGGCTTGTTTATTTTAAAATTTGACTCAGTTCTCTGTATATTTTAGAAATGAGTCCTTTGTCAGAAATACTAGTTATAAAAATTGCTTTCCAGTTTAATACATGTCTTTTGATCTTGGTTTTGTCTGTGCAAAAGTTTTTTAATTTAATGTAATCAAAATCATCTAGTTTGTTTTAGTGATTTTTCTCCATCTCTTACTTGGTCATAAATTGCTTCTCTTTCCATAGATTTGACAGGTAAACTATTCCGTGATCTAATTTGCTTATATTGTTTTTTTTATGTCTAAATCCTGTGTCCATTTGGATCTTATCTTGGTATAGGGTGTGAGGTGTTGGTCTAATTTATATTTCTTCCATACTAACTTCCAATTTTCCCAGCAGTTTTTATTGAAGAGTTTTTATGCCAATAGCTAGACTCTTTGGGTTTATCAAACAGCAGATTACTATAATAATTTCCTGCTATCGAACCTAGTCTATTCCACTGATCCACCACTCTATTTTTTAGCCAATACTAGATAGTTTTGATGACTGATGATTTATAATATAATTTTAGATCTGGTAGGGCTAAGCTACCTTCTTTTGCATTTTTTTCATTGAATCCCTGGAAATTCTTGACTTTTTATTTCTTCATATGAATTTACTTACAACTTTTTCTAACTTCATTAAAGTAATTTTTTGGAATTTTGATTGGTAGGGCACTAAACAAGTAGTTTAATTTTGGTAGAATTGTCATTTTTATTATGTTAGCCTGACTTATCTATGAGCAGCTGATGTTTGCCCAGTTATTTAAATCTGATTTTGTGTGTGTGAGAAGTGTTTTGTGATTGTTTTCAAAAAGTTTCTGAGTCTGCCTTGGCAAATAGACTCCCAGGTATTTTATATTGTCTGCAGTTACTTTGAATGGGAGAGAAATGCAAATTTTAGAAATCTCCAATGAACCATTAGACTAATCAAACTGATTAAAATGACGACAATTGGAAAATTAGTAATGTTGGAGAGGATGTGGGAAAACTGTGACACTAATGCATTATTGGTGGAATGTGAACTGATCCACCCATTCTAGAGAGAAATTTGTAGCTATGCCCAAAGGACAATAAAACTTTGCTTATCCTTTGATCCAGAAATACCACTACTAGGTTTGTATACCAAAGAAATCATAAAAAAAGGAAGAAAGACCCATATGTACAAAAATATTTATAGCAGTTATTTTTTTAGTGGAAAAGAATTAGAAATTAAGGGGATGTCTATCATTTGGGGAATGCTGAATAAATTATAGTATATGAATTGATGAAATACTTTTTTTTGGTAAGAAATCACGAGCAGGCAAACTTCAGAAAAGTTTGGAAAGACTTGCATGGACTGATGCTGAGTGAAGTGAGCATAACCAGGAGAACATTGTACATATCAATAGCAACATTGTAAGATATCAACTAAGATGGACTTAGCTACTCTCAGCAGTTCAAGGACAATTCTAAAAGACTTGTGATGGAAAATGCCATCCACTCAGGTGAAAAACTATGAAGTCTGAATGCAGAGCAAAGCATATTATATTCACCTTTTAAGACTTCTTTTATATTTTTTTCTTCCCATGTTTTTCTCCCCTTTAGATCAAATTCTTCTTTCACAACATGACTAATATGGAAATCTCCAGTCATTCCGATTCCTATCTGGCCACTACCCAAATGACTCTGGAGGAGACAGTGAGACTGATGACTTAGTACAGCACCCCTTCCCTCAAGTCCAATTCATGTGCTTGTTATGGCATCCCTTCCATGATGTCATAAGAATGAAGGACAAACATTATCATCAATATGGAAATATATTAAACAAAATTGTACATGTGGAATTTATATCAGATTACTTGCTGCCACAGGGAATAGAGAGGGAAAGTGTGGTAGAAAGGTGTGAAATTCAAAAGTTTACAAAAATGAATGTTGAAAACTATCTTTTCATGTTATTGGAAAAAATAAAATAACATTTAAAAAAGAAAAGAATCATGCAGCTTCAGAAGCTTCCAGACATAGGAATCCTCCAGAGCATATTTAATAGATTCTCCAGAGACTGTCCTATACGCTAGACCAGGTTGTCCTAGAATCAGTTCTTGTTAGAAATTCAGCTTTTTGGAAACATGAAAGAGACTTGTTTGTCGGAAGGGAGGATTTAAATTTGATTACCACCTCTCCTTTTCTCTCCCAAATCCTGCTCCTGTCAAGGAACAAATACCAGAAGAAGCCTCTTTGCCTCTGCAAGTTGTCTGATATTTTCATCTCTCCAAACTTAGCAGTCACTTTACACACATCTATTAAATGTTCCATACTTGAAGAATCACTGTGAACTGTGAGATGGATTCCTAATCTTTATTTTTTTTGTGTGTTCCAGGTGAGAAAATGAGGTTACAAATGGAGAAAGGAAAAACAGAAAAGGTTGCTTGAAAAATGGAGCTTGATTTGTTTTTGTTTGAGTAGATTCAGATTCAAAATTTCTCTGCCTTTCTCCTTTTATTTTATTTATTTTTTATTATCTCTTTTAATGTATTCATTTTGATTTGGGGGGGGAGCACTGGGGTTAAATGACAAACAATTTGAGTATCAAGTGTTTGGGGTCACATTTGAACCCAGTCCTCTTAACTCCAGGGCAGATGTTCTATCTCCTGAGTCACATAGCTGTCTCCTTTTTCCTTTTATTTCATTTGCCCTTGTTTACCATAACTGGTTTACAAATATTTTCCATTATAAATAACTTCACCCCTATGATTTCCATACTGAACCTATTTCTGTCATCACTAGCATTCCTCAGGAACTGGCATGGAATTAGTTTGGGATTGTGATTTATATCAAAGAATTAATTCCTCTAATGTAGATGGCAGTTCTTTCTAGGCCCACAAAAACTTATTTCCCCAAGATTAACTATATTTCTTTTTTTTTAGGTTTTTGCAAGGCAAATGGGGTTAAGTGGCTTGCCCAAGGCCACACAGCTAGGTAATTATTAAGTGTCTGAAACCGGATTTGAACCTAGGTACTCCTGACTCCAAAGCCGGTGCTTTATCCACTATGCCACCTAGACACCCTGATAAACTATATTTCTTTAAATTTCTAAGTTCATTTCAACACCTGGGCATTATTATTCTTACCATTCTTCTGGGTCTGAATTTGAACCAAGTGAGTGCCATACTAAGGCAGGATATAAAATATATAAACATTCTACAAGTCAAAGAAAATGATCTTAATTGTGAATTGATAAATGTTGTAATAAAGGATGGTGGCCTGTGGCAACAAAAGGGGATTTAAAGATTATGTAATAAGGAGCAGAGTATCTTGGATTTAAGAGAAATTGAATTCTCTTTTGGTTTCCATATATACATTTTAGCTCATCCTATCCCAAAAGTGGTACATCCATCAATTAAATAACCAGTCACTCATTCAATCAATATGCATTTCTTAAATTCTTATTGTGTGTCCTTGATGCTAAGGTTCCAAAGTCTGTCTTCAAGAAATGTATCTTTTATCAAGAGAGATAATATGTATCAATACAAGCAGACACAAAAGCTGAACAGTGTGATTATGAGTGTTTGGAGAGGGGGCCTAGACTCTGGAGGGGTCAAAAAAAGACTTCATATAAGAGATTGTGTTTGAGTTAAAATGTAAAGGCATCTCAACACTTATAAAGAAGAGGAAGTACTTTTACCTAACATAGGAAGCAGTCTTTCAAAAAATATAGAGATGATAGTAGTGAGATGCTAGGTATAAAGATTAACAAGAACAGTTTGTCTTGACAATAATTTTCAAGTTGGGTTAGTAATGTATAATTAGTCTCTGAAAGCTTAGAAGCTGTCTTTAAGTGAGAAACAGAGGAATACTTATTTGAGGGATCCATGTTCTAGGATTATGGTTTGGCAACAAAGTGAAGTCAGAGATGGTGTAAGGAAACTCAATAAATACAATTCATTTCTTATCCTTTGTATCTCTCTCCGGGACCATATCTATCAGTTCTATATCTCTAATTACTTGAGTGATGGACAATGTGAGAGTTATGGGCCTTTCATGTAACATATTTGTAGTAAGAAGCTTGATCCTGAGAAGAAACTCTCAAACATCTGGGTTCACAACTCCCCAGCATCCATATCCCTAGAGAATAATGGAAAACAAAATAATTGTATTGTCTCATGCTAACTTACAGGTCAGAAGAGAATCTGATCATTATTCAGGGAACCAAACAGTCAAAATCATATTATTGAGTTGGTTAAAATCTACTGGTAATCTCTCAGGACAGTGAATGACATCAGAAGCTATTATTTCAGTGAAATGCTAATTCTCTCACATTATTCAATTCTCTGAACCTTAATTCTTAACTACTTCAAGGCCTTGAATTCTCATTTAGAATACATAAAATTTTCCCTGTTAAGGAACTCAAAATCTGTCATGGTGAATCCTGAGCATCTCTTTTGAGTGCTTTGAATTATTTATGATCTTACAAGAGTTGGGGATGAAAAGAGGTCCAATTATGGGAAAATGACTACTCAAATAGATGCCTTTCCTGAAGATATTTCCCCATTAGCAAGAAATCTTTTGAAGCTGTCCCAAAAACAAGTGCTTTCAGATATTATTAGCATGGTGGGTTGCAAGGTCATATAGGGCAGCTATAATAACTAAAAACTGATAGAGCTTCATCAAGAGCAGCTAATGACAGTCTGATATCATTTGTTTCTGATAGAGTTGTTAGAGCTGGGAAATTCCTTGGATATGCTCATTTTCATCCATGAATTTGCAAACTTTCTCATGGCATTTTTGTAGATAACACAATGATCAATAGAGTAGGAAAAAGGTAATCAACAATGGACAGAACAAGAGAAAATAAATTCCTATAGATCTATTCCTTGTTCTGATCTTTCATTTATTTTATAGTAATTTGAAAAATATTGAACTGGAACATGCCCAGATGATGGCAGTAGGGTGGTTTGTGATCATGCCATTTGCTTTGAGAGTTTTTATTCCTTATAATACAGAGAAGACTCAGAGTCTAGGAGGACAGTTGTTTTTAAGGATTTAAATGAAGAAGTGTTAGGAATTTTTTTCTTGACTCCAGAAATCAAAATTAAGAGAAATGGACTGAAAACCATAGAACAATTTTCTATTCATAATAAAGAAAAAAACTTTTTTTTATCAGTTGGAGCTGTCCAAATGTAAAATGAACTATTTGAGAAGAAAGGGATTGAACATCATTGGATTCTACTGTGGAATCTACTGTTGGACCTTTTGAAAGATGTTGTAGAGAGTATTTATGCTTAGTTATAGATTTAACTAGAGGAACTCTGAGGTTCTTTTCTTTTCCCCTTTCCCCTCCCATTCTGAGATTCTTTGATACTAAGTGTTTTCTTTGCATAATGCTTCTTCTTATCCCAGCAGAGAAACTGGACTAGTTGGAGGTTTCTATTTTCCTTGATTCATTTTTTAAAAAAATTCTATAGAGTGCTGGTATGATCAAATTATGGTCATGTTGATCATAAGAATCAATGGACAGGAAATATGTTGAGAGCTTAATTATGGAGGAAATAATTCTAGGGAAGAATCAGAATGAAAACCCTGGAATTTTGCCTTCCAGGCACTTTTCTTACACATTCCCATATTCCATTTATCTCCACTTTTTATTATGTGGCAATAAGTTTAAATAGTAGAAATTCATTAATCTATAATAATTAAGGGTGCAACTCAGTGAATTAGTTTTGATCATAGAATATATCTATAGAAATTGTATTAATTTATGTTCATGAATAACACCTGCTTTTATTAGAATATTGTCAAACTGATCTCCCGAGATAGTTGATCATGAATAGTAGGATTCTCCTTAACTATTCATGTGCTAGAGTTCTCAAAATATCACCCCTCTTAAGGAAGTTAAATATGGTCTTGGTAACCTGGGTCTTGTTCAAATTATCAATTTGTTTCCCTATTCATCATTGCTCCCTATATAGATTTTTCCCTAGCCATTATGTGACATCCAAAAACTGTATTATTAGCATTTACCAAATGAAATTTAAGTAGAACTTCATTCATGAACATGATATATTGCATAAATTAATTTTGAAATTAGGCATTTGTAATTTAGATCTCATTGTAAAACATGAACAATATTATATTTAGTAATGGTACATAGCAATAAATATGTCATACTATATTTTATCATAATATAATAATATTGTTATGCTTAATACCTAGTATAATACAATAATAATATACTTTGGTACTTTAAAAATCTTGTTTCAATATAAGACTTAAGATGAGAAATTACTAAAATTACTATTCCAAATCATAAACCTATAGATCATGTTAAAATCCTTTTCCTTGAATGCCTGGAGAAAATGCAGATTTAATTAGAAGAGAATGGAGATGTAGATAAGTATGTAGAAATTTTAAAGAGATAGTTTTTGAACTCTCAAAAGCTTTAGCTATTTATGACTTTGGTTTCTATTTATAATTTTGTTTACAAATGTCATAGCTTTGCTTTTACTTAATTTCAGGAAAATACCTCTATCCCTCAGAAGCTTATTGGACATGATTTTTGGATCAGAGATAGACATAGAAATTAGATATGGATTTAGAGAGTGGTAGAGAGAAGAGAAGGAAAGGAGTTAAAAAAGGGGAAGGAAAGAGGAAGAGTTAAATTGAGAGGGAACGAAAGAGGTAGACTAAAGGAAGAGAGAGAAAGAGAGGGTAAAGATTTATTGGATAGTCTGGAGTCTAATTTGGTAAGAAAAGGTAAAGTATTTCTTGAGAACTTGTGTTCTTTGTATTTCTGAGCAAGGATCCCTACCTTGAAATTACCTGATGATGATAATGAATTTCAGAAGAATACTTGGTACCATGAAATTTTAATGGAGCTCAAAAGAAGGTTTTGGAAGAAATATAATTCCCATACTTACCCATCAGGTTGTGCTTTTGGCCCATGACATTTTGATTGTTATTTTGAACGAAAGATAGGAAGGATATCATTGTAGTTGGTAGGAAACAGGAGACAAAGAATGCTCAGGCATTTTTTTTCCTAAGAGTTATTTGTCAGCTGAGAGTTTTTTTTTAATTCTTGGCAATTTCTGCCTGTATATTCATAGTACCTTAGAAATTAAAAAATACTTTCATATCTATCATTTCATTATGTACTTAGGAAAATTTCAGAATGCATGTTTATCTTAGCAACTACAATAATAAATTCTGAATTGAAGGCAAAAGTTCATGCAATATTGGCTAAAGTTGAGACAAGATTAAACAAAAGTGATTAGATCTATATAGCTCAGTGACTGTGCATAGAACAGGATGTATGTTACAGGATTCTTGGTACCTGCTGTGGACATATATGACAGGGAAACAACAGGCTCAGCAATTCATGGCAAAATGTTGGGCACCTTCTAGTTGGTGGATGCAGTTCTCCAAAGTCACATTAATTGCTTGCAAATCCTGATCCTTTAGAGACTAATTTTTTTTGTCTTAGAAATTTGGTGAGAAGAGTATACAATCTGATATGTTCTTTCTTTGCTGATGTCTCATTTTAAAAAAATTATTTACACATTATTGCAATAGTCTAGAAAAGAAAACACAATCTCCACTCTCTACAAAGATAGAGAAGTGTTGCAAAAAATAAAATGAGAGAAAAAGAAATATCAGCATTGTCTATGGGATGGATTTCATTTTTTATCAGAAGTCCATCAGAGAAGTTACTTCAATATTTTTTCCCATAGTTGCTATTGCTAACTGTATTTCCCTCCATCTATTCCTCCCCATCCCCACTTATTCTATTCTCTCTCTCCTTTCACTTTGTCCCTCCTCAAAAGAGTGTTGTGGGGCAGCCAAGTGGTGCAGTGGACAGAACACAGCCCTGGAGCCAGGAGGATCTGAGCCCAAATCCGGCCCCAGACATCCTACCATCACCCAACCACGTGACGCCAGATAAGCCACACAATCCCACTGCCTTGCAAAAAAGTGTGTTGTATCTGACTTCCCTTTCTCATGATCTTCCGTCTCCTCTATCACATACACCCCTCTTCTCCTCCACATGGCCCCTTTCTTCCATCGCCTTCCTCTTCTTTTTCCTCTAGGGTAAGATAGATTTCTATATCCTATTGAGTGTGTATCTTGTTTCTTCTCTGAGCCATTTTCAATGAAAATGAAGATTCATTCATTCCCTCTCACTTTTACCCCCCCCACTCCATTGCAAAACCTTTTTCTTGACTCTAATGTGAAGTATCTTAGCTCATTCTACCTCTCCTTTTGCTTTCTCCCAGTACTCATTTTTTGCCCATTGACTCCATCTTTATGGTATATCACACCTTCATATTTAGCTTTCTCCTATGCTTTGTCTATATATGCTCCTTCTAACAGTTCTAATAAATAAGAAAATTCATATGAGTTATCAGCATCATTTTCCCATATAGGAATACAAGCAGTTTAACATCATCAAGTCTCATAATTTGCTCTTTTTGTCCACTCTCTCTATGCTTCACCTGAATCCTGTACTTGGAGTTCAACCTTTCTATTCAGTTCTGGTCATTTCAACAAGAAAGTTTAAAATTCCCCTATTTCATTGAATGTTCATCTTTTCCCCTGAAAGAAGATCTTCAGTTTTTCTGGGTACTTGATTTTTGGTTGTGATCCAAGCTTTTTTGCCTTCCAGAAATCATATTCCAAACCCTATGAGTCCTTAATGTAGATGCTGCTAAATCCTGTGTAATCCTGATTGTAGTGTCATGATATTTGAATTATTTTTTTCTGACTGATCGTCAGAAAGATTTCTCTTTGACTTGAGCATTCTGGAATTTGGCTATAATATTCCTGGGAGTTTTTTTAATCTCTTTTAGGAGGTGATGAGTGGATTCTCTCAATTTCTATTTTATGCTCTGTTTAGGATAGCTATCAGAGCAGTTTTCCAGGAGAAATTCTTTAAAAATGAAGCCTAAACTCTTTTCCTTGTCATGACTTTCAGGTAGCCCAATAATTTTAAAATCATCTCTTCAGGATCTGTTTTCTTGGTCAGTTGTTTCTCCAATGAGATATTTCACATTTTCTTTTAGTTTTTCATTTTTTTTGGTCTTGTTTTATTATTTCTTGATTTCTCACAAAGTCATCAGTTTCCCTTAGCTCCATTCTACAATTGAAGGAGTTGTTTCCTTCAGAGAGCTTTCTTATCTTTTTTCTATCTGGACAATTCTGCCTTTAAGGTATTCTTCTCTACATTGACCTTATGAATGGCTTTTTTCCCCATTTGACCTAAACTAGCTTTTAACATGTTGTTTTCTTCAGTAATTTTTAATATCTCCTTCACCAAGCCGATGACTTGGTTTTCATGATTTTCCTGTATTGCTCACATTTTTTCTTCCCAAATTTTCCTCCTACTTCTCTTACTTGATTTTCAAAAATATTTTTTTAGCTCTTCCATAGCCTGAGAGCAATACCTATTTTTCTTGGAGGCTTTGGAAACAGAAGCTTTGACTTTGTCATCTTCTGAGTGTGTGTTTTGATCCTCTTTTGGACCAAAGTAATTATCTATGATTATATTCTTTTTTTTCCTATTTACTCATTTCCCCAGCCTCTGACCTGGTTTTAATATAATCCCCAAACTTTTGAGTGTTTTTGGGACTCTCCTGCCCTGGACCTCAATTTCTTCCAGATCTTATGATAGACTTTGACTGCTCTCCTGGCCTATACTCTCTGGTCTATGGATGACTACAAGCACTCCCCTCTGCCCTGGAACTGTGAGGAGGGTCCCTGCTCTGCTATGAAAATAGTGACCCCAGACTGGGACCAGGATCTGAACAACAGAGCAAAGACAGACAAAGCCACAGAGTCCTGTCCCAGGGATAGCAGAAATCTTGACAGTTTTTGCCTATCCCCTTACCATACATGAGCTGAGTGTTCTGGAAGCAGCTGCTGGGTGGCTCCCTGATGGTTAGCTCCACAGGCCTGCTTCCATTTCCTGGGTCTGGGTCTGTGTTGAGGTCTGAGCTGCACTGGACTCTATGCTCCCTCTGGCAGAGTTTTCCCACTTACTTTCCAAGTTGTCCTTGTCGATCCCTGGGCTGGGAGGTCTGGAAATCAAGGCAAATGGGATCAAGTGACTTGCCCAAGGTCAAACAGTTAGGCAATTATTAAGTGTCTGAGGCTACATTTGAACTCAGGTACTCCTGACTCCAGGGTCGGTGCTCTGTCCACTGTGCCATCTAACTTCCTTGAGAACACTTATTTTCCAAGAAAATAGGAACTATTATCTAACATTGCTATCCTCCCCTAAGCTAATTTGATTCTTTTTAGTTTTCCCTTCTTTTTTCAGTTAATTGATGCTAGTAAGATATTGATATTTTGGTTTGTGGTATTTTTCCATGTGCCATTACACTCATAAGGAAGAATCAATAATACAGCAAGAGTAAATTTAAAATTCTTACACTCTAGTTATTTTAATTGCTTATATAAATTCAGAAAAGGTGAGGTTTATCTTATCTTTAGTTTATCAGAAAAAAGACCTCAAGACTTTAGTTATAAGCACAATATGAATGAGTCAACTGTAGCTAATTAAAATTGAATCATTTTAGGTTGTATTAAGTTAAACATGTTTTCACTCCTTCTCAAAGGAGTCAAAAGATATATTGAACTTTCTAATAGTTCTTATAGAGTGTTTCACCAACTGTTTAACACAAATTATGAGAGAACAATAACAA
This sequence comes from Macrotis lagotis, assembly GCF_037893015.1. Classification (NCBI taxonomy): domain Eukaryota; kingdom Metazoa; phylum Chordata; class Mammalia; order Peramelemorphia; family Peramelidae; genus Macrotis; species Macrotis lagotis. Next base: position 321,982,869 of record NC_133658.1, on the reverse strand, counting down.
AAAAGAAGAACTTTTAGAGGTGGATGCCTAGAATTGGTAGAATTCTCCTATTAAAAAGTTTGTAAAAACAGCATTTTTTTAACACAGAAAGAATAGACCTAGGGAGGAGGTATCATTTTTCTTCAAATACTAAGAAAAGAGGTTAGGAGATAGAAGGATTAGATTTACTCTTTGCTGCTCTAGAAGAAATTACAGAGATCAATGCATAGAATTTACATAATGGAGTGGGAGATTTCAGTTTAATATATAGAAGCATTTTCCACCAGAGCTGTTCAATGATGGAAAGTATCCCTTGGGTTATTTTACTCTTTTCACTGGAGATGTAAATGACATGTCAAGACAGTTGAAGGTTTCACTAGAAACACTTAAGGTTTTTCCAAAACTGCTGCTTTGATTATTTAGGTTATATCTTTACATTTTATATATCTTGATCCCTTTATAAAGAAGCAGAGACAACATGAGTCAAACCAACAAGACCTGGGTGACAGAATTCTTCCTATTGGGACTTTCTGATGATCCTCAGACACAGCTGCTACTCTTTGTATTGTTCCTGGCAGTCTACGTGGGTACCATACTAGGAAACCTGCTCCTCACATCTTTGGTTCTGCTTGACTCACAGCTCCATACACCCATGTATTTTTTCCTATGCAATCTTTCTCTGGCTGACCTCTGCTTCTCAACTACCATTGTACCCCAAACTTTAATCCACATGTTATCTAGAAAAAAATTAATTTCTTTCACAGGCTGTGCATTTCAACTTCTTCTCATCCTGTTTTTTGGCTGTACACAGTGTTCCCTGCTAGCTGTGATGTCTTATGATCGGTACTTGGCAATCTGTGACCCCATGCACTACCCCCTTATTATGACATGGAGGGTGTGTAGCATCTTGGCTTTAGCATGCTGGTCCAGTGGTGTTTTAGTATCAATGGTGGACACTACATTCACATTACGCCTCCCTTATCAAGGAGACAATAGAATTGCTCATTTTATTTGTGAACCTCCAGCCCTTCTAGTGGTGGCATCTACAGACACACATAGCTCAGAGATGGCCATTTTCCTTATGGGTGTGGTAATTCTTCTTGCACCTGTGTCTCTGATTATGATCTCATATGTGTGTATTATAGTGTCTGTAGTCAAGATGAAGACAGCCTCAGGGAGACTCAAGGCATTCTCTACCTGTGGCTCCCATCTCATTGTGGTTATTATTTTTTATGGATCAGCAATTATTAACTACATGACACCTAGGTCTGCCAAGGAACTAGGGAAGATGGTATCTGTGTTCTATGCAGTCATAAATCCTATGCTCAACCCTCTCATATATAGTCTGAGGAATAAGGATGTAAAGAGGGCGTTCAGAAATGCTGCCAATAGGAAACTATTCAGTAGTACTTGACACTTCCATTTGTCATTGAATTTGATTTTATATTATACTTCTAAATCTTTTGTATAGCTCAATAGGAAGAATTAATATCATGACAAATTACTTGCTATGAAAGAATGTTTATATTACTATATGATTATATAAAGATTGGTTTTATATCATACCCTTGTAATATCTCTGATTAGTAAGGTGAGAGGTGATAAATTAATCCCTCTAGAAGAACTAGGTAGAATTATAATAACTTGATTAACTCTATAATAATTTGATCAACACTAATTAACATGGCATTATCATAACATTGAATATCCTGCATGAGAATTTGGAGGATGGAGCTATATATTATGTAAAGATTCTTGAGAACAAGAAGCCAATCAAGCCTTTAGAAAGCTGGTTTGGTCATGCACTCACACAAAAAACTGAACAATAGCTAATGTGATAGATAATACATTGTCCTTAATAGAAAAACTCTTTTCAAAATATGTAAGGTTGATAATACCTTTATATTCTCACATGAATATGCTATTGATAGGACTGTTTTCTCTCCTAGCTACAATTTTTTTGGTTATTTTATTTTTTGACATTCTACATTTCTGTAGACCCTATCCAATGGACTATATTTTGTAATTAAGTGATTAAAAGTAGTTTAGCAAACTAATACCACAAACCAATACCATTTTACAGAAAGCATGTCAAATCTCTAGTCCTGTATTTTTGGCATGAAGGAGATAAGTATATTTTTTCTGCTCTTCTGATGCTAAGCATAGTCATTATAATTGCATAGCACTAGTATTTTTTTGTTTTACACCATTGTAATAACTGATTATATTTTTCTCACTGTATGCATTTAACATTTTCAGTTGGCATTAGTTTTTCTAGCTTTTCTGAATGCATAGCTGTCATTTCTCATGGTACATTAATCTTCCACTATTCAAAGGAATGATAATTTTTATAGGCATTAGTAAATACATTGAAAGCTACTTTTTTTCTCACTCCTCAATACTACAAAAACTCTGTCATGGATATTTTAAATAGATATTATGGATAATGTCATTATAGATAATATCTTTAATATCATTGTTATTGATTTGAATATTATTATTTTATTAAATCTAGTTGGGGAAATTTGTATAGCTAGTTCTTGGTATAGAGACTTTTAAATTTAAATTTTTATTAATAATATGTTTGTGTATGAAATTCACAGTATAGTTAATGAAATAAAAATTAGAAGGTATGATAAACAAAGAGCTATTTGATATATTTAAAGAAAGTAATATTAAAAATAGGAATATAATAAAATGCAGTATGACACAAATCATCATCATTTCCTAAGAAAGCATAATTGGAAATGATTCATCATAAGTAATTTAAAAGAATAATAGATGTGGGCTTAACCAGAAAACCCTTGTTCAGTTTTTTAAGACTCTTTGTGATCCTATATGAGATTTTCTTGGCAAATATACTGGAGTGGTTTGCTATTTCCAATTCATCTTTTTGAGGAGGATATTAAGGCAGCAGTCTTGCTGAGGGTCACAACAGACTTGCTGAGGGTCACAACAGACTTGCTGAGGGTCATACAACTAACATCTATGTTTGGATTTGAAACTAAGTTTTTTTGATTCCAGGTCAGGTACTATCCAAAACTGCTACTTTGATTATTTAGGTTATATCTTTACATCTCATATATCTTGATTCCTTTATAAAGAAGCAGAGACAACATGAATCAAACCAACAAGACCCGGGTGACAGAATTCTTCTTATTGTGACTTTCTGATGATCCTCAGACACAGCTGCTACTCTTTGTATTGTTCCTGGCGGTCTACGTGGGTACCATACTAGGAAACCTGCTCCTCACATCTTTGGTTCTGCTTGACTCACAGCTCCATACACCCATGTATTTTTTCCTATGCAATCTTTCTCTGGCTGACCTCTGCTTCTCAACTACCATTGTACCCCATTCTGCTGTCCCAGAAAACTCTTCATCTTTTTGAAAAGATGAAGGGAATATCATCACATTTGTAAAATCTTATTAATAATTTGTAAAGTAAAGTAAGCAATAAAGTCTCATAAAATGACAAGAAAGATGGAGGGGGAAAGTAATGCAACTAATATAAATTATCTCAGCAATAATAAAAATATTTAAGGATGAAATTAGGAGAACAACAAAAACAACACAAAAGAAATGTATAAAATTTTGTTATATTCATTTCTTTCTCTATTAATAATAGCATATCTTGTTGAATTCCCCTGCCCAGCAGGGGGTCCATTCAGCTCAGGAGAGAAAAAGAAACACATATACTCAAGTGGGGAATGCTAGCAGGACATCTAGCAGAGCCAGTTTATTGAAAACATCAAACAGTTCTTATAGAAGAAAACCAAGAAATTAGCATACAGGATAAAAAAAATGATGTAAACTTTGTTTTGGGCAGGATGCAACCCAGCAGGATGTAACCCAGGTCAAGAAGTTTGGGAACAGGGCTTATCAACAAGTGAGGCCACAAATGATGCAGCTGTGTTATCAAATCAGAGTTCTGTGCAAGCTTTCAGCTCAAGGGTCATCAGGTTTTTTTTTGCCCATAACTAGCCTATCACCCCAAACTCTCTTGAGCATCCTCCAACACTTTCTTCTTTTCTGTTTACACAACAAGCTCACAATTGTCCAGCCTGATGCTCAACTTGGGAAACATGATCCTGAATTCTACAGATAGTATATATAGTAACTTTGGTTACAGAAAAAAAATACTTTGAAAAAACTTGGAAAACAGCTAAGTAGAAACATCAAGAGAATCAGTCTAAGACACAATTATATAATACTCTGGGTCCAATGCTCGAAAATGGTAGGATGATGAAATCACTCAATTATCTTATTGGCTGTCTTTTCAGGAATCAAGTCTCACTGGGAGGCTTCTTGGATGTCGTTGGCAAACTTATACAAATCATCAGTACCAAAAGGTAGTTTTTAAAATGAGAGACAAGCAATAAATAATCAATATCATAATTACAACAAAGCTGAAAATAGAAATAATACCATGTAACCATGTATCAATTACAGGTGAAGACAACAAGTGATACAATTTCTTACTCAAATCTATAAATTTTTCCCTAACACAAATTGTTCGTTACAGAAGTTTCTAATCTATTAATCAAATGATAAAGATTTTCATAAAGTCTTCTTCTGAGCCTTAAATTCTCTAGTAACATTTTCTGACAATTCTTGAGTATATTTTGCTTCTATCTTTTCCACATTCTTCACTTCTTTACATACACATGCTTAAATAATATAATTGTAACAGTTAATATTATTTCCCTCTTTTTCTCAGTAATGATCATAAATTCCTCTATATGGGGTGTGATACTATTTCAGTCAGAAAAATTATTCCTGATTTCTCAGCAACTCTTCTTTGATATTTCCAGTAGTAACTTTGTTATATCCCAAATAATTTTCGGCCTCCCCTATCAAAACAACTTCAGCCATACTTTTCTCTCCACAATATAGTTTTGAATGTAAGTCCAATATTCAGTTCCTTTTGCAGTCCGCAAATTGTTAATGATTAATATAAGCATCACAAGTTGTATTTGTTGTGCTTTCCTTTTGCATAGTCTGTTCTTCCTTCTCCTCTTATGCTTTCTTGTTTGATGTTTTAAGTGTAAGTTATTCAGTTTCTGTATTATTTGATCATCTGGTTTCTTTCTGACATCCAGACAGTTTCTCCACCTGTGAACAAAACAAAAGCATACCCTTGGTAATTTTGTAGCCAAAGTATTTTTGAACCATGGTTTTATTCTTGTCATTCAAAGTCAAATAATTAATGAATACAAAGATTTATTTAGGTGTGTCCAGTATCTGCTACCCTGCATTCCCTCTTTCCTGTTTATGTAGGAACATTTTTAATGACCTGTTTTTCCTCTCAACTATAGCTTGACCATGGGATTATAAGGAAGCCCTGTGATATGTTTTATATTGTAATATAGGCAGAATTCTTTAAATGCCATAGAAGTATATCCAGGGCCATTATCTGTTTTTATAGATTTTGGTATCTCTGCAAAACAGTGTCATAGATGATCAATCACACCTTGAGTAGCCTCTGAACTTTGTGCTGTTGCCATTGTATATGAACTAAATGTATTTACAGTAACATGAATAAGTTTAATTTTTCCAAAAGGTATATAATGAGTCACATCCATCTGCCAAAACTCATTAGGAGCCTGGTCTCTAGGATTCTGAAAATAATTTAGAGAGGTAGGTAAATACCCCTTTTTGGACAGGATTTTACTATATTCCTAGTTTGCTCTCTGATGATTTTAAATTCTTTCCTTAGTAAAGAGGAACCATGATTACTATCATATATATATATATATATATATATATATATATATATATATATATATATGTATATGTATGTATATCCAGGAAATCCAGGGTGGGAATTTGTATGTTCAATAAAAAGGAATTGTATTTATTTCTAATAACTTCTAGTAATTTTTTAAAGAGTTGATATAATACTACATCAGTGCTAAAATTAATAAAGACTGTTTCTATATATCTGATGACATGATAATCATACTCACTATCTATAAAAATATTACAGAGTTGTGGCCATTCTCTTAATACCAATAATATAGCATATAATTTCTTTCCTATTATTGCATATATACACTTGGATCTACAGGTTTAGAATAAGGTCCATCATATTGTTTAAAAATTTTGGGGAACCCAGAGGGTCATAACTTCTATTATGTTCCCTCATTGTTTCTACAAAGCAAATAATTATTAATTCCAGGATTAGATATCATTAAAGTAAAATAGCTTATGTAGACAAAACTATATCACATCACAAAACTATATTCAACATCTTGCTCATCAGCAAGTTATCCAACTATGGGTTACATAATTTTCAATTTCTCAATAATCTTTCAAAGTCCTCACATATACTCAATATTATTGAAAATAATTGCAGTTAATATATATTTCCCAGTCTCTTATACAGTCTTCTTCTGAGTTTACCATTTTACTTCTTTAAAATTGAACATTTAACTCTTAACTTGCATGAAAGATAAAATCTCCAGGCTGACATCTTATTATCTCAAAGCAAAAACAAAACAAGTTTTCTTAAAGTTAACCTTAGACCTGAATATCTTTCACACACAAATTTCTTTCTCATCTCTGTATTATAAGTTTACTTTCCTTTTATTCCAAATGATACTATTATTTTCAGAAAGAAAATAGGATTCTCTATGAATTTAGTTTTAAATATATATTAATTTCAAAAAACTCAATGTAAATTTTTTTTTACCAAAGCCAGTGTTACAAGATACATATATAATTTCTAATAGGTATAATTTCATAAACATGAGATGGAAAAACAAAGCTTTCACAAACTCTTTGGGCCAAAAAAGACTTTGAGAGATATAACCTGTTGGCAAGGTATTCTCTAATTTTCTTATAAGAAATCTTTACAAATATGACAGATGATACTTCAAACCCCTTAATTTAGTTACATGTATTTTCAGATAACTTTGAACACAGGATTAACATACATTGTAGATTTACCCTATTTGAGGAAACAGTTAACATTTAATTAGCATTGCTTTCATATCAGCCTTTTCACTTTATGGGGATTATTACTTTTCCAATCATTTCACTGCTAGATATTGGAAAAGTGGCAATTTTATGCAATATTCAGATTATTCCAGCTTCATTTAAATGCACATCTCCATATAGACTTAAAACTCTTATACTTTCTTCTCTTATTACATTGATTTGTAGATTACTTTTCAAAGTTCTCAAAAATCCTTTTCTTATTTATATAAAGTCAAACCTCTCATACTTACTTTCTACATGCTTTAACCAACTTCCATACTTCACAAATGGTTAAAAAAACCTCAATAGTCTCTATATGCCTTTTCATTATTCCTTGCAACCCTTTTTTCTTTTCCAAATCTTTTCAGAACCCATTACTCAGTCTGGACTACATACATATTCCTTTAATATACTGTTCCATTATTATTTTCTATAAATTCTTCAATTAAGACCAATAAAGAAAAATAATTTTAAGGAAAATTTCAATTTGTCCCTTATAATTATAATTTGCCAAATCAGTAAATAAAACTTTATTAGACAAACAGACCAGAAAACAAACAATAGGTAATGCTGTAAGCAAATTAGGAGAGCAAGAAATAATTTGCCTGTTGGTTCTAAAGAGAAAGGAAGATTTTTATGATGAAACCAGACATAGAAAATATTATGAGGTAAAATTGCATAGTTTAGCATAAAAAGACATTAAACAGTTTTTTGTAAACAAAATTAGGACAGTAGAAAACTGGGAAACAATTTTTTTAGCACTGCCTGATAAAGAGTTTATTTCTCAAAAAAATAGAGAAGATATGTCAAATTTATAAGAATGCAAGTCATTCCATAACTGATAAATGGTCAAAGAATATGATCAATCAGTTTTTAGATGAAATCAAAATTATATATAGTCTTAAAAATTTGCTCTATATCATTATTGAATTGGGAAACTATTAATGAAAACAACTCTGAGAAATTGCCTCATACCTACCAAATTGACTAATATGAAAGAAAAGGAAAATGAAAAACATTTGGAGAAGATTTTGGAATTTTGGTACACTAATACACTGTAGGTGGAATTAAGGAGTGATTCAACAATTATGAAGATCAATTTGGAACAATGCCCAAAAAGAAATCAAACTATGCATATATCTTTTGATCCTGCTCTGTGTGTATCTCTTATTTTTAAATGTGCTTCTTACTGATAATATATTGTTGCATTCTGATGCTTAATCCATACTACTATTATTTTCATTTTGCGGATGAGTTCATTACATTGATGCCCAAAGTTATAATTACTAGATGTGTATTTTCCCTCATCCTATTTTTTCACTATTCTTCTTCTTGTTTTCTCTTTTAAACCTATCCCTCCTCAGATATTTGATTTACTCTTAGCCCCTATCTCTCTAATCCTCACCCTTTTTACAACTATTTCCCTATTCTCTATTTACAACTATATTCCCATATTCCTTATTCTCCCCACCCTCATAAGAATCTCACCCTTATCCTCCCCCCCCATATTCCCATTTCTTAATCTATGCACCTTATAGAAGTGTCTGTTATCCTACCCCCTCATGGTAAATGTTATTATAAATTTATGCTTTTATATACTTTTGGTGTATGTGTTATTCCCTCTTTAAAACCAATCTCATTGAAAATAAAATTCCAACACTACTACTTGCCTCCACAATGATAATTCTTCCATTATTGCTTTGTTTGGGATAATTATTTAATTTTGCCTCTTCCTACCCAATTTTTTGTAGATTCATCCCATTGATTGAAAATCAATTCTTTTTGTTCAACTATAGTATTTTCATCAGAAAAGCTTGAAAACTCTTCATGTCAGGACCTAGGGTGAGTTGTGTTCTGCTCAACAGGAATAAGACCCACAGTGGCTGGTGCTGCTCCTGGGTCTTGTGGGTTGGATTAGTCAGTCTGGTTCTTCTTTTACTGCTGTACCAAGACCATGGGTTCTCAACCACTTACCTCTGCTGGGACACAGGGACTCCCACTGACTTGATAAGACAGAACTGGTTGCTGGCTTGCCAGGACACTTCATGCCTTGGATTGCCCTCCCCTTTTATTTGAGATAGACTTTCTTACTGACATATCTATGTAGCGCTATATATATATATATATATATATATATATATATATATATATATACACATATATATGCATATATGTATGTATATACATATACCTGTATGCATATATACACACACACATGCATATATATTTGTGTCTAATGGTTGCCTAATGCAATAATAGTTCAGGACAAGTTGGGGAGGGAAGAAAAAAAAGTGTCATAAAATTCCACTAGTTTATATGATTTCTGAACCTTAAAGTAATATTTATATCTTGGGAAAACAAATCTAAATATATATATATATATGTATATATAATATGTATGGATTTCACATTAAGCTAACAATTATATTTTTCATGACATGGCAAAAAATTATTAGAAACTACACCTGGGCACTCAATCACACATCCACACAAATATTCACATTACCACAGAGAATATGGGAATGGGTGAACTGAGAAGATTGAGAGTTTGGAGCAGAAGATTTACATTTAATTACTTGTATTAAATAATATTTCTTGTGTCCATCTAAGAGAGAACTAAACTTAAAAATTAGCTTCCAGATATTTCCTAATGGCTTAGAAATCCTCTGGAGTGTGTGAGATGCTCCAGAGCCCATCTCCACATTACAGATAATGTAACTAGGCTTTCCTCATAGAAATAGTCCTTATTTGAAAAGCAGTTCCTCAGAACCATCAAGGAGATTTGTTTGTGGGAAGGAAAGATTTTGTCCATTTTATCACTCTTCCCTTTCTTCTTCATCACCTGCCTTTGGCAAGGAACAACGATTGGATAACTCTTCTTTAGTATAAGTTGCCTGATGTTTACATCTTTTCAAACAACAATGACTTTCATATGTCTATTCTATATTTGGAGTTCCATATTTAGAGTATCTTTCCTGGTTATGAGATGTATTCTTAGTGTTTTCTGTCTTAGTTACAAAAAGTTGTAGAGTTAGAACTGGGATTTTTCAAGTAGATTTGGATTGGATTAGGAATAAGAGAATTTTATTCTGATATAGGCAAGTCTAAAAAATTTGTTATGAATAGATAAATGATAATATAAATGATGGTAATTTGGAGCAATAAAAGGGGATTTAAAGGCTAAGCTTTGAGAGACAGAGTGTCTCAGAATCAAGAGACATTTTGAGTTCACTTTGGGTTCAACTATATCCATTTTATTTTGTCCTATTCCCAAATTAAGGACATCAACCAAATCAACACTCACTCAGTCAATACAATAATGAGCATTTCTCAAAATCCTATTATGTGTTTCTGATTCTGAGGTTACAAAGTCCCTGTCTTCAAGAAATATATTCTATCTTCTTTCTCTAGAGAGATAATGTTTCCATACAAGCATACACAAAAGATGAACAATATCTGCAATCTGATTATGGATGTTTGAAGAAGGAGTATAACACCTGGGTGGCTTAAAAAAACATTTTGTGTAAGAGGTAGTATTTGAACAAAGATGTGAAGGGCATCTAGACATGCCAAAAGGTGCAGCAGAGTAGAAAATGTATTCCTTGCATCTGAGGCAGCCTATGCAAAGTAGGAATGGGGAGAGGAGTGCCAGGTGAAATATTAACCAGATAACAAGATAAACAGTTCTATCAACTTGAACATAAATTTAGAATTTAGACAATATCTCTGAAAGACTAGAAATTGTAAATGAGAAACATAAAAATACAATTTGAAGGAATCACTGGAGCTTTTTGAGCAGACAACATGGTCAGACTGATGAACTAGGATTATCACTTTGTTATTCTTTTTAGGTTTTTGCAAAGCAAATGGGGTTAAGTGACTTGCCCAAGGCCACACAGCTAGGTAATTATTAAGTGTCTGAGACTGGATTTGAACCCAGGTACTCCTGACTCCAGGGCTGGTGCTTTATCCACTACGCCACCTAGCCTCCCCAAAATGATTTTTTTTTGTTATTCTTTTTAGGAGGATTATCACTTTGATAAAAAAATGAAGGACAAATTACAAAGGACAGAAAAAATCAACAAAATCAGTAAACACAACACTGGTTTCTGAACTCTTGTATCTTACTTTGGGATCATGCCTATTGATATGAGTGATGAACAAGATGGAAGACATGTTGAATTCTTGCTATTATGCATTTGCAGGAGCAAAACTGACACTAAGAGACTCAAAGGCAACTCAAACGTTAACCTCATCCTAGCATCCATAACCCTAAAGAATAATAGAAAATGACATAATTGTGTTGTCTCAGACTAACTTATAGAAGCCAGAAATAATCTTGCCATTATTCTGGGGCCCAAACATCCCAAGCAGTATCCCTAATGAGGCTAATTAGCATCTATTGGCAGTCTCCCAATACAATTAAGCAGAGCAGGACTTGCTATTTCAATGAAATGACATTTCTCTCACATTACTCACCTCTCATAGCCTTAATCTTTTACTCCCTCACGGCTTTGGCTTGTTACATGTAGAATTCATAAACTTTTCCTTATTCAGGGATTCAAAACCTATCATGGTGAATCTGAGAATTTGAGGGTTCTGGATTGCTTATGTCTTTAAAAGAGCAGGAGGTCAAAAAGGTCAAATAACAGGGAAAGGGCAGTCAAGTTATCTTTTCCAAAGACACTTTCCCATTGAAAGGAATCTATTGGGGCTTTCCCAATAACAAATGCATTCAGTTATTATTAGTGTGATAGAATGAAAACACTTAAAGATTAGCAATGATAACTAAAAACTATTAAAGCTTCATCAAAAAGAAATTACAAGATCATTTGACTTCTATTTTGGGCAGGGTTGTTAGACTGTTAGATCTGGGGAATGACAGACATGCTAATTTTTAGCCTTGATTCTGTAAAGTTTGACATGATATTTTTGTATCTCTTGTAAGGATTTCTGGAGAGTCATTGTTCTAGGTGGGTAGAAGGTGGGCAGCAGTGGATAGAACAAGAAAGTATAATTTCCTATACATCTATTACTTGGTTTGATAATTTCATTCAGTGTGCACAGTTTTAGATACCACAATTTAGGAATATAATAAATTAGAGTATACAGAAGATAGCAGTCAGGATGATAGGGGCTGGGAGGTTTGTGGCCATGCTATTTCTGGACTGCTAAATGTTTGGTAATACTTAGAATGCAGAGAAGACTTTGACACCAGGAGAAAAAGATAGCTGTTGTTAAAAGATTTGAATGTGGAAGAGTGATTATGATATGAACATTGAAGTGGAATTACAAGTGCCAGCGTCCTTAAAAAGATTTCTTTTTTTTGGACAGTTAAATATGATATTGACAAGTCCAAATTTGTTGAAATTATTAATTCATTTCACTCTTCATTATTCTCCTTAGGTAATGTCTCTTTAGTTCCCTTCATGTGGTATGTCTTTCAGTTTCATTAATGTCATCTAAAACTTGGTGATGTTTGCTAATCAGGTAGATCTCCAATCAAAACATGATATATTACATCAATTCGGTAAGACGTTAGTCATTTGGAATTTAGATCTCACTGCAAAATAAAAATAATAATTTTATAATTGCAACTTAATACCAAGTATAATCTATTTTTATACTTACTGACAAGAATAATACTTAGGTTCTTACAAAAGTATTTTTAAAAGTTTTTTATTCATTTAAGGCAATGGGGTTAAATGACTTGCCCAAGGTCACACAGATAGGCAATTATTAAGTGACTGAGGCTGGCTTTGAACTCAGATCCTCCTGACTCCAGGGCCAGTGCTCTATCCACTGCACCACCTAGCTGTCTCTCAAAAGTATTTTTAAAGACAAGACATATATAATGAGATATAGTAGAAATTACCATTACAGATGATAAATTGATGCAATATGTTAAAGTCAGGCAATAAATGCTTTTTCCCCCCTTGAATACTAGAGCTAGAGAAAATGCAGATTAAATTAGAAGAGGATGGGGAAGTAGATAAAAATGTTCATGGAATTTCTGAAGGGATTTTCTTTCTTTCTTTTTCTTTTTTTGTTTTGCAAGGCAATGGTGTTATACTTGCTCAAGGTCACACAGCTTAGGTAATTATTAAGTGTCTGAGGCTGGATTTGAACTTGGGTCCTCCTGACTCCAGGGCCAGTGCTCTATCTACTGTGCCACTTAGCTGCCTTGCTCATAACATTTTGATTGCTATTTTGAGTGAGTGACAGGAAAGATATAGTAGTTAGGGGAAAAAGAAAAAAATACTACCCAGGTGTTAGTTTGTGGGAAGTATTTTTACTTTTGTGTAATGCCTTAGAAATTCAAAAGTATTTTCTTACTCATCATTTCATTAGCTCCTTAGAAAAAGTACAGAATGTTACTTGTTGTGTATGACAAATTAAAAAATCCCACATCCCTCATGTAACTTTCTATATCCAATAAATATCACAATTATATCTCTTCTATTTCTAGGAAACAGAATATATGCATTTTAATCTAAGACAAGTCTTAAAACAAAGGAGAGGAATTTAGGGTGAATAAAATATAATGGAAATAATTAGATGAAAACCCTCTCTGTGGGGGCAGTTAGGTGACACAGTGGATAGAGTACTGGCCCTGGAGTTAGGAGGACCTAAGTTCAAATCTGACCTTAGACACTTAATAATTACCTAGCTGTGTGACCTTGGGCAAGTCACTTACCCCATTGCCTTGCAAAAACAACGATGACAACAACAACAACAACAACAAAAGAAAACCCTCTTTGTGGTACCACATATGAATGATGATTGTTGCATAAGATAAAAGGTGACAAATGGATAAGAGGCTTTGTGAAAAGATTTTAGACATTCTGCATATAAAGTGGCCAGCAAGTCCCCCCAAAATTAAATGGGAATAGACCCTTATAAAAGGGCAATGTATTTAATGAAACTAACTTTTCAAATTCCAATGAAACTCTATTTAGCATGCTGCATTTCCATAAATATGAATATTTGTGGACTGAACCTATAATTTAATCAGTGTAATGAACTCTTGTCAAGGAATGTCCTCTTCCAAGGCAGATAGGAAGTTTCTATAAAACTTAGACTTAAAGAACTTTCTGGGGTGCTGAGATGAAATCCCTGACCAGGGTCATTCAGTTAGAATTTATTAGAGACATAATTTGAACTGTGATCTTCTTAATGCTAAAGACAGCCCTCTATCTTCCTCATCATATTGTCTTTCTTTATTAGGAATTTTACAAAACTCCTCTCCTTTCTATGCAAGATAGATTCTTTTTATTATATAGTCAATTTGAACAAGAAGTATCACTGGTCCTAAAGAGGCCTTAAAGCATTTTGATACCCCTTCTATTTTTTATGAGGGCTTATAGCTCATGCTACTCCTAATACATTTAGCTGGACCATTGATAAATTAAGATAAGAGTCTTCCTGAGTATTTTGAGGGCCCAAACTCATTCCAAATGCCTGATGATTTTCCTTATAAAAAAGTCTTCTGGTATTTTGTATTTTTTTTTGTAATTTTGCAAGTCAATGGGGGTAAGTGACTTGCCCAAGATCACCCAGGTAGGTAATTATTAAAGGTCTGTGGCAAAATTTGAACTCAAGTCCTCCTGACCCCAGGGCCAGTGCTCTATCTACTGAGGTACCTAGCTGCCCCTGGTCTTCTAGTATTTCCAGTTTCTTAAGAGCATATCAATATTCCTCACAATGTGTTGTGGATTTCTCTTCGACTTTTCCAATTTGATTTTTCCATTAAAACAACCTGCTACCAGAGATCCAATTATTTTTCAAGAAAATAGGAATATATCTAACCAGTGCTAGCTCCTCTAAATCACTTTGATTCCTTTTAGTTTTCCTCTGGTTTTCCACTAAACTGATACTAGAAAGGTAATCAAATCTTTGTTTGTAATGTTTTCCCATATGACACTGGACTCTTCTTATGGAAAAGACAATAAGATAATAAAATATGAATTTTAACAACAGCAAATCTGAAATCCTACACTTTAGTTTGTTTTTAATATCTGTGCAAATACAGGATGGATGAAATTTATCTTAGCATTAGTTGGACAGGGAAAGACCTCAAGACATTTGTTATTGAGTTTAGTTAAAAGCTCAAGATGAATGGGTCAACTATAAGGAATTAAAACCAACATAACGTAATAAGATAAAATTTCATTCATGCTCAAAGATACTCTAAAATATACTGAATTTTGTGATAGTCAGGCCAGTTATAGAGAGTTGTGCTCAATCCTTGACTCAATATTTTGAGAGAACCTTAATAAAATGACATACATATGCAGGTGGGTGACCAGAATGAGATCATTTTAAGAAGGTTGGAGGAACAGGAAGTATTTAGCCTGGACAAGAAAAGACTTAGAGTTAAAAGTTCTCTTTGAAAATTACAAGGGTTTTAAGGGTCTAAGATTTAGTCTTTCCTGATTTAGAAGAAATGAGAGATATCAATGCACAGAAGTCACAAGGGGGGAACCAGTTTAATTAACAGGAGTATTTTCTACTTTTTTGTCCAAAAATGGAATATATTCTTTGTGATTTGGGTCACTATTTTCAATGGATATGTACAATGACCATAAATCATGGTAGTTATTGATGTTTGACAGTTGCATTAGCTAACATTTATCTTCCCAAACTAAAGTTCTGTGATTATCTAGGTTACATGTCTACTTTGTATATCCCAATTATAAAGAAGCAGATCCAACATGAATCAGATCAACAAGACCTGGGTGACAGAATTCTTCTTCTTAGGACTTTTTGATGGCTCTCAAACTCAGCTGTTGCTCTTTGTGTTGTTTCTGGCAGTTTACTTGGGCACCATACTTGGAAACCTGCTTCTCACATCCTTGATTCTTCTTGATTCACAGCTCCCTATACTCCTGTATTTTTTTCCTGTGTAATTTATTTCTGCCTTCTTGACTACTACTACTCTTCCCCAAACCCTAGTCCACTTGTTTTCTGGAAGGAAATTAATTTCTTTCACAGGTTGTGCAGGTCAACTTTTTTTTCATCCTGTTCTTTGGATCTACAGAATGTTCCTTATTAGGTATGGTGTCCTTTGACAGGGTACTTGGCACTCTGTGATCCTATGCACTGTCTCCTCATTATGACATGGATAGTGTGTGGCCTTTTTGCCTTAGGATGTTGATTTGATTTTCTTTTTGCATCCTTGGTGGACACTACATTCATGCTAAGCCTCCCTTACCAAGGAGACAATAGGATTGCTCATTTTATTTGTGAATCCCCAGCTCTTCTTGTTTTGGCATCTGCAGCCACACAGCACAGAGTTGGTCATTTTCTTGATGGGTGTGGTGATACTTCTTGCAACTGTGTCTCTTATCATTATTTCATATGTGTGCATAGTGGTATCTGTGGTCACAGTGAAGAAAACTTCAGGGAGACTCAAGGCCTTCTCCACTTGTAGATCTCAGCTTATTGCGGCCATCATTTTTTTTTTATGGATTAGGAATTATTAACTACATGACACCTAAGTCTTCCAGGGAATTAGACAAAATGTAATCTGTGTTCTATTCAGTGATAAATCCTATACTCACCCCCTTCATATATGACCTGAGAAACAAGGATGAAAAGAAGGCATTCAAGAATGTGGCCAACAGGAGAACATTTTGCAGAACATGATTCTCTAACTCATTGAATTTTACATTATCTATCTTGTCCAATATTTCTCTTTAGTTTTCTGGAAGAATTGGCTTTTCCTGACTTGTATTACTGATCAGTGATGCCTGCTTAGATTACTATTTAATCACTCACAGCATGGTTACATGTTGTATATCTTTTATATGTCTGAGTTGAAAGGAGAGATGTACATATGACACATTTATTTTTTCTGGAGAACTGAATGGAATTATATCAATTTGGAGGATTGGGGACTTAGTTTAATTGGTAGGATCACTGAATATCTTGTATTGACTTTAGGGAACAGAAACAAATGAGATGTAAACATATAAGAAGGAATGCAGTCTTTGGGATGCTAGTCAGAAGATCTTCTTACATAACTTGATAGTAGAGTGTTTTTAATAGGAATATAGTGTTCAACATGTTTAAGATCATAGTGCCATTGGAGAAACTATATGGAAACTTATCTTATCCACTGGATAAAGTTCTATGTTACCTTATTGATATTTTTATTTTTGGAAAACATATTACTGAACATATCTGTCCATCCTTCCTTATCCATTGGGCCATTCCTTGTAGTAACAAAGTGAAAAAAAGAATTTTAGATCAAAATTACAATGATGATATTTATGAGTGTTCCAAACTTGTAGTTTAGCATATCTTTGACAAGAGATTAATTTTTTCAGTTCCTCTGAGACTAAGTATGGCCATTATAATTAATGGTATTAAATATTCTTTTTGTTTTTTAATCATTATAATCCATAACTATAGTATTTTTCTGATTTTGCTTATTTAATTCTATATTAGTTCACATAAATCTTTCTGTCTTTTTACTTATGGCATAATAATCTTGTACTACATTTATGAGTCATAATTTATATAACCGTTATCCAATCAATGGTAATCTATTTATCTGAGTTATTTCATACTATAAAAATATTGCTATGAATATTTGAAATATATGAATAAAATTATTAATATTGTTTTGAATAATATTTCTGTCTTTCACCACTGAGGAGATAAAATTAACCATGGAGTCTCTGGATCTAAGTATATCAACCTTTTTTTTGTCAAGGCAAATGGGCTTAAATGACTTACCCAAGGTCACACAACTAGGTGATTATTAAGTGTCTGAGACAGATACCCAGCTCCTCCTGACTCCAGGGTTGGGGCTCCATCCTTTGAGTCAGCTAACTGCCCCTAAAATCTATTTTTAACCTTTTACATCAGGATTAGCTTTTTCTATTTATTTTTTGTCTTTTGCAAATCAATGGGGTTAAGTGACTTGCTTAAGGTCACACTGCTAGGTAATTATGAAGTGTCTGAGTTTGGGTTTGAACTCAGGTCCTCCTGACTCCAGGGCTGGTGTTTTATTCACTGTACCACCTAGCTGCCCTTATTTCAATCTTTAAAAATGACATGTTTATTGATAATTATTATTTTTCTATAATTTTTTACAATTTAAAGCAAATAAAAAGAGAAGTTATAACACAGAGCTAATCTAATAGCAATTTTATTTTTCAGCAGTGTGTCATTGAATGATAGAAAATATATAAAATATAGGCCTTAACACAAACTAAAATCATTTCCTCAGGAACTTTAATCGCAGTAAAACAATTATTACAAAGAGATGAAAAAATAAAAATATCCTAGTCAGAAAACTACTTGACTTTTTTGCAAACAAACAGCCCAGATAACAACAGTTTAGAACATTACCACATTGTAGAATCTTATGAATAAATGTGGAATATAATAAGCTGCATTGTCTCATAAAATAAGATATAATCGCTTCAGATGAAAGTGTAATAATGGCTGACACTTGGCAAAAGACCTAACTAGTATAAATTATCTCCATAGTAAGTAAGGAATCTAAAGATGAAATTGGGAGGTCAGCAAAAAAAGCACAAAAAAGCACAAAAATTATCTATAATTTTTAACCAACCAAACTTTCTCCATTAATAACAGTATATTCAATATATTTTGAATATTTCCTGCAAGAGGAACTGGGGTTAGCAACAACAATAAAAAAAGATGGTAAGAACAGTTGAACTAAATAAAGTAGAATCAGTAGTCTGTACTGGAGGTGATATAATTTGGCAGGGAACAATTCTCATGATACCTGTAAGATAAAAGAATATCTATTCATGAGAAAAGTTTTCATTGTATAAAATATGATCAACATTTATGAATAATTGCTGACTTACAACTCTAATTTTCCCATCTCTATAAAATCATTATGAGAATATCATATATTTATTGAAGGATTGGCATGATCTAGCAAATAATATTATACAATCAAATACAACTTTATACTCATAAGATTTTCTAAAACTTACAAAGATACATCTCATTGTGTTTAGTATATGCTGACTATATAAAAGTATCTGATTTACTAAAACAAAATACCTTTCAAAAAGATAAATATGATGCCAGTCAAAATCATATAAGGTTCTTCAATAGATGTAATAGTAAAGAAAATTATGATTGTCTTTTGTTGTAAAATGTGAAATAGTGGAGACATGTCTGTAATGAATTTTCCATCATCATGGAGGATGTCTCACACAGAATCTAAATAAAAAGTATTTTATGTATCAATTGTGGTCCTTCAGATATTACTGTTTGTGTATGACAAATTTAAAAATCCCTCATCCCCCCATGTAACTTTCTATATCCAATAATTTCACAATTATATCTCTTCTATTACCTAGATATTTTAGATATTATAATAGCTATGCCCAATAATTTTGCCATGTTGTTGCCTTAATCACATCTCTGAATGAAACAGAATATTCTCTATGTGACCTGCAATCACCAAAATTCTTTGGTTTAATTATTCACACAGGAAAATTCAAGCAAATGAAGAATGTTGTCCAAAATATAATCATCATTAAGATGGACAGTCCATAATCCATTTGTACTAAAGGACCATTACAGTTCATCAGAATGCCCACCTTGGACAGCAAATGAACAATGAGCAGCTGGGTTCAGGATTCAATAAGAAAAGAGTACCTTAATTTGAATTTGAGAAACTGCAGGGTTTTTTCAAGTGAGCCTAAATTTCTCCCATTTGTACTAAATGTTTCTTTTAAAAGCCATCAATTTAATTCAAATAATGCTATTTGAGTGTTGGGCCTGGAATAATACAATCTTTGAAGACCTGATATTTCAGATCTCCCAAGAGTCATTATAGAAGCAAGTGAGAGATGTGAGATCTCCCTGATCTAGTACTGAAAAATAGTACCTGTGAAGTAATGCAGAGGAGTTGCATTATAAAGTTTGTCATTACAGAATTATATGATCAGAAAAAGAAAGATCAGTGTCCCAATAAAAATAAGGCATAACTAATGGAAAGCCTGGTAACTGAATTGTTATCTACATAATATCCAGAGATGTAAAGGAACTCCCTGGCACATTGAATAAATCTCTTCCATAAACTCCTTCCTAAATGGAAGATTTTTGGAGAGAGTATAGCCTAGAAACTCAGAAGATGAGAAGGTATCGCTGCTATGTAATATGCACATTTGTAGATAGTTTGTTTCAGTGAGATCACAGAACCACTGGAGTGTTAAAGTTAATATTATTCATATACCTATACCATATACCTATTCACAAGTAGTGCTGGATACTTTGGTGAATTCAAAAATGCTATGTGGAAACCATTGAAGATAGGCTCTAGCAAATGAAAGACATTGCCTTTGGAACTCTATTGCATCCTGACAAGGATCAAATCTTTCTTCCTCATTCATATTTTTCCTGTGTAACCTTACTTTTATTTTGTTTAGGGACTTTTCATACTCCCCAATAATCTCAAGGGAGAAGTAGAAATCAAATCCCTTCAGTTTCTCTTCTAAGAGAAAGATCTGAGTATCCTTAGAAGAGAGATGATAGGGCTAAAAATAAGAACATTGCACCTTTGATTTAAATCACTATGTAATTGTCTCTAGATTCCAAACTGGTTCAGAATTTTATAACTCATTGTAAGTATTTCCATCTCAAAGGTAAACATGTAGTCAAATCTTTAATTATCAATAATCATCTCTCAATTGCTTAAATCCTTTTTTTTCCTTTTAGCCATTTTCACTTCCATGAATTTTTCCCTTTAAATCAAACCATATAATTGGTGTTCAAATAGATAATGAATGTTGACTTGAGAGTTAAGTAAGAATTACTTTTAGGTACAGGTTGGACTAAATGACAGCTGTAGTATTTTAAAACATTAAAATTTTGGAATTCTGTGAAAATGAACAACTTCTCCATCAGAAAGTCCAATCTTTCCTGGAGGGAAAGATATGTTCTGGAAAAGGGTATGAAATGAAAGGAGATGACTTGGAGAGAACTTTCTAGTGATGTGAATCTGTGGAGAACTGTGAAGTAAGGTGCTCAAAAGAAGCATATCACCCTGCAGTGTTGCTGCCCTGGAGCAAAGTAAATACTCTTCACTCTGCCCTAGAAGAGAACATAGAATTAGGTCCCTGGGTAAAAGTTATATGGAAGTAGACTTTAGTTAAATATAAGAACAAAACCTTCTTAGAAAAAGGAAGAGCTCTTTAATAATACATTGAATTGCCAAAGGAGGTGATGTTTCCTATTTCTGAAGTTCTTTAAAAACAGCCTGGATCACCTATGTATCAGTCAATCAATTAAGCAATAGCTGTCTTTGGGGGTCTGACATTATTCAAGGAGAATTATACAACTTTTCAGATTTTACAAATAAATACTTAAAAGATATATCACAAAAACAAATAAGGATGATCAGGACGACCTCTTGGTGAAGGTAGCATTTTAGGTGACATTGGAAGGGAGTTAGTAATTCCAAAATGTGAAGGTGATGAGAAATCATTTTAAGCATGAAGGAGTCCATAAAATTATGAAGGCAGAATATGAAATATTAAGAGAAGTGAAAAGATAGTATGATAGTTTGTAAGAAATATGGACAGTATATATACTTTGATTTGATCTAGTTGACCAAGTCTAAGACTTCTCATTTGATTCATAATATTTTTAATATAACCAGACATGTATATCATAGTATTTCATTATGCAATATGATTTTTGGAAATTATACTGGCATTTATTTCTTGGTAAAGCAAATTTAGAAATGCATGATAAGGATCTGACTTGTTTTTCTCATAAACTAACAATCACATTTCTTATATTATGCCCAAAAATGAATATTTCCCACATCTGGACACTCAATCAAACATCTATGTAATTATCCACCAAAGAGAATATGGGCTTTGGAGAAAATAATAGATTGACAGTTTGGAGCATTTAACATTTTAATTACTTGCACTAAAGGGTACTTCTTTGTCCACCTGAGAGAGAACTATACCAAAAAGAAACATTAACATCCAGATCTATCCTAATGACTTAAGATTTCTCTGGAGTATGTGAGATGCTCCAGAGACAATCCCCATACTATAGACCATTTTCTTAGAATTATCCTCAAGGAACTTGTTTGAAAAGCAATTCCTCAGAACCACCAAGGAGACTTGTTTGTGGGAAGAAAGGATTTAATCCACTTCATCACTCTTTGCCTTCTCCCACTCCTGCTTCTGGCAAGGAACAAAGATTGGATAACTCTGCTTCAGTATGTTACCTGCTGCTTTTATTGCCTTAATCTAACAAATACTTCTCATTCATTTATTCTATCTTCCATATTCCACATACTAGAAAAGAAGTCTGTCATTATTCTGGGACCAAAATACCCAAAGTAGTGTACCTCTCCAGGTGGTTAATATCTACTGGCAATCTGTCAGCATAGTGAATCAGAGAACTATCATTTCAATGAAATTCCAGTTCTCTCACATTACTTACTGATCAGTAACATAGTCCTAAAGACCTAAATCTTTTTGTGGTGGATTATAAGCATTTAAAATATCAGCAGTGATAACTAAAAACTAAAAGAATTTCATCAAGAAAAAAGTGACAGTTTCACTTGATTTCTATTTCAGGCAGGGTCATTAGATTTGTAGATTCAGAAATTGCCATATATTTATGTATGTATATACATATATATATATATATATACTTATTTTCATCCACGAATTCAAATATTTCTTATCATATTTTTGTGGCTATCACAAGAATTTCTGGAATGTTATTGTTCCTGTTGTAGGCAGCAGCTGATAGAGCAATAGAGAATAATTTTCTATAGCTCTATTCCTTGGTCTGATCACTTCATATAATGTACACAGTTTTAAGAACCATAATTTAGGAACTAAATGAACTCGAACATGCCCAGACCATGCATGACAGCTGGGATTATGGCAGGGGTGGGGGGATGAGGGTGGAATGCTGGGAAGTTTGTAACCATGCCATTTGCAGACTGTGTTAAGATTTCAGTGATACTTAGAATGCAAAGAAGACTTACAGGTCATGTGGACATGATTGCCATTGTTAAGGATTTGAATGTGGAAAGATTTTTGTGTAAGGATTTTTACATGGAAGTGGGATTAGGAATTTTTTCCTTGACTCCAGAAACTGGAACTAAAACTAAGGAGTGAAGGTTTCAGAGAAGGAAATTTTTGTTCTTAAAAGAGAAAAATTCTACCACTTAGAGCTGTCCAAATGTAGAATGAACTAACTCAGGAGGAGGGAATTGAGACATCATTGAATGTCACTTAACCTTTTTTTAAGAGGTTGTAGAAAGTATTTCTTTTTAATTATGACTTGGACTAGATGATCTCTGAGGTTCCACCTCACTTTGAGATACTTTAATATCAGTTGTTTGCCCTTCATAATGCTTCTTCATATCCCAGCAGAGAGATAGCACAAGTTGGGAGACTACTTTCTCCTCAATCCATCAGATTGAATCCTATGAAACTCGAATTGAACATAGCATAGTCAAATTAGTCACAGGAATAAATGGGGAAAGAAGATGGTGAAAGCTAAAGGATGGAGAAGATAATTCCAAGGAAGAGTCAGAAAGAAAACTCTGGTTGCTTAACTTCCAGACCCTTTCTCGAAAATTTCCCATCTCATTTATCTTTTATCATTAAAGTAGTTAGAAGGAAGGAGGGGGGGGGAAGCAGCACCTAGACATTTATTTGTGGGAAATATTGATCATCCAGGTGCTTTTCACTTCAGGTAATGCATGCATTTTCCTTTATGTAGCATCTTAGAACCTGAAAAGTAATGTTATATCTAATTTCATGAGTTCCTTAGGAAAAATATTAAATACTGTCTTATCTAAGATAAAGGAGAGAAACAGTGAATAAAATATAATGGAAATAATTAGATGGAAAAATCTTTCATGTGAGATACCACATGTAAATGAGGAATGCTTTATAAGATACAAGATGACAGATAAAAGGCTCTTGTTGTAGTAACTAGAACATGTTAAACAGCATGATGACACAGATTGTGGTCACATCCATAAATTGACCAACAAGATAAAAAATTTAAGTGAGATTAGATCCTTATAAAAGATCTTAATGGAGCTATCTTTCCAATTTCCAGTTGAACTCTTCTACTTTGTATGTTATATTCCCTGTGATATGAGTATTTCTGTGTCCATTTGGCCACTCTTTTCCTTTTATTTATGGACTTAATCTGCAATTTAATCAGTCGGGGGGAGGGACCCTTGTCAAGGAATATCCTCTTCCAAAGCAGATTTGCAGTTTCTCCAAAACTATACATATACATATACATATAAATATACATATACATATACACATATACATATACATATATATACATATACATAAATATACATATACACATATACAATATATATATACATATATATGTATATATATATTGGAGTTAGGTTTTGAACTCTGGTCTTTCTAATCCTGATGACAGCTCTCTATCTTCTAAATCATACTGTTTCTTTTTATTATGATTTTATAAAACTCCATTACCATGCAAGATATGGTTCTTTTTAAATGGATAATTTAAACAAGAGACACCACTGACTCCCAAACAGAGATCTACATACAATTTGACACCCTTTCCATTTTTTCATGGGGGTTTATAGCTCATGATATATTGAGCTGGACCACTGATACCAATTAAGAGTCTGAATATTTCAAGGGCCCAATCATGATGCCCAAATTCTGATGCAGTATAGTTTTTTCTTATAATAGAACATCTTCCAGTATTTGTAGTTGCTCTTAAGCACATCTTAGTATACTTCACAATGTTCCGATGCTTTCTATTAGACTGAATTCTATGCAATTTAACTCTTCCAGTAAAAAAGCAAAATCTTACTAACCAGAGCCAAATATCATCCAAGAAAAAGAAACAATGGTCTCGATATTATTTTACCCTCCAAGTCACTTCGAAAACTTTTAGTTTTCTCTTATCTTTCATATTGTTTTCTCATAGGCCACTGCACTCATATGAAGAAGAAACAATAAAATGCTTCAACATGAGCATTAACAATATGAAGTTAAATATGAAATCCTATACTTTTAAAACTTTGCAGAAATATAGAATTGGTATGATTCAACTAAGCATTAATGGAAGAAAGTACATGGGAGAATGATCTCAAGATGAGTTATTGAGTTTAATTATAATCTTAGTATGAATGAATACAACTGTAGATAATTAAAACCAATATAATATTAGATTGTGTTAAAGATAGTTTTAGAGATGATTAAATGAGTTAAGGTATATTGAACTATGTGATAATCACATTATATATAGAATATTGGGTTCAGTCCTTTACCCCTTGACCAAGGAGTTAGATTTTAATTTCTGCTGACCCAGAGAATGTAAGATAGATAAATGCATTTAAATTGCAATATAATCTTTTCAGTTAAAACACTGGTTAACAAAATGTGATTTTATTCCAAAGTAATTGCCATATTTGGGAATAATTTGAGGATTTCCATTTGCTTATATAAACATCATTAAAGAACAGAAAAAAACTGAACTATCTCAAAAAAGCTTGTAATATGTGACCTTTCTGATATTCACTTCTGCAAGGAAACTTGGAGATAAAGTGATATATTAATTATATAACTCTTAGTGTAGGGGGAGCTGAGGATGGAAAAGTACTGACCTTCATACACACACACACTTTAGTCCCAACCCTTCTACCTTCCTGCTGATGGTCCCTTTCCTCTGAATTCAAAACCTGTTGTATTCAGCATACAGGTTGGACAACAGTTCTAGATACAAAGCCCAGCAATATTAATTATAGTATTTATGTAATATAGGCATTAGAGATAGATAAAATTATGCTATTATTTTGTTAGTTCCATATCTTTTTATGTCACTATTGAAATTTTTAAGTTTTGTTTCCCTACCCAAATTTGCCTCTGGAAATACTGTGCTTTTAATTTAATTATATGATTTTGCATAAGTTGGTGGTTTTTAGAACACCTATGTCAAGATTAGCAGAAATTAAAATACAGGGTGGATGATTTTAGCTCAATTTAGGAAAGCATTTTTTAACAAGTTTGTCCAATATAAAATGTATTCCTTGTGAAATAGGGCATTACTTTTGTTTTTAGGTTTTTGCAAGGCAAATGGGGTTAAGTGGCTTGCCCAAGGCCACACACTAGGTAATTATTAAGTGTCTGAGACTGGATTTGAACCCAGGTACTCCTGACTCCAGGGCCGGTGCTTTATCCACTGTACCACCTAGCTGTCCCAGGGCACTACTTTCAATGAATATATTAAATAACCATACATCAAAGCAGCTATTAATCATTGAAGGTTGCACTAGATAACCTTAACATCCTTCTCAAATTAAGGTTCTATGATTCTCTAGGCTACATCTTAACATCCCATATTTCTTGAATCTTCTGTAAAGAAGCAAAGTGAACATGAGCCACACCAATCAGACCTGGGTGACAGAATTCTTCCTCTTAGGACTTTCTGATGACCCTCAGACTCAGCTGCTGCTCTTTGCGTTGTTCCTAACAGTGTACTTGGGTACGATACTTGGAAACCTGCTCCTCACATCCTTGGTTCTTCTTGACTCACAGCTCCATACACCTATGTATTTTTTCCTGTGTAATTTGTCTCTGGCTGATCTCTGCTTCTCAACAACCACTGTTCCCCAAAGCTTAATCCACATGTTATCTGGAAAAAAATTAATTTCTTTCACAGGCTGTGCAGCTCAAGTCCTTCTCTTCCTATTCTTTGGGTCTACACAGTGTACTTTATTAGGTGTGATGTCCTATGACAGGTACTTGGCCATCTGTGACCCCATGCACTATCCTCTCATCATGACCTGGAAGGCATGTGGCCTCTTTGCTTTAGGGTGCTGGTCCAGTGGTCTTTTTGCATCCTTGGTGGACAGTACATTCATACTAGGTCTCCCTTATCAAGGAAACAATCAGATTGCTCATTTCTTCTGTGAGGCCCCAGCTCTCCTGGTTTTGGCATCTGCAAATATTCACAGAACCGAGTTGGTTATTTTTCTCCTGGGTGTAGTGATTATAGTTACACCTGTGTCCCTGATTCTCATTTCATATGTATGCATCATAATGTCTATCATCAAAATGAAGTCAACCTCAGGGAGACTTAAAGCCTTCTCTACCTGTGGTTCCCATCTCATTGTAGTCATCTTTTTTTATGGAGGAGCAATCATCAACTACATGATACCCAAGTCTTCTCAAGAACTAGGGAAGATGATATCTGTGTTCTATGCAGTGATAAATCCTATGCTCAACCCCCTTATATATAGCCTGAGGAACAAAGATGTGAAGAGGGCATTCAGAAATGCAGTCAACAGGAGAATATTCTGCAGAACCTGATCTCTTGCCTATCATTGAATTTGACATTATTTATCTCTTCTAATCTTAGTCTTTAACCTCTTGGAAAAACTGAGCTACTCAATACTAAAGTTAGGAGGCAGTAATATATGCTTATCTTGTTATGTAATGGGGTGGTTACAAATTGTACACCCATCATATATTAAAAGTGAAGAGAGAGATATCTACTCCTCTGTAGACTTTTGTGGAATCATGCTACTTTAGAGGACATAAGGAATAGACTAAGTAGTAAGGCAGTAATTGAATATTCTGCACTTACCTTAGGAGACAGAACCAAATATGAAGCAAATATTCTTTTTAAAAATTTGATTTATTTAAGGTAATGGGGTTAAGAGTGACTTGCCCAATACAGATAGGCAATTATTGTTAAGTGTTTGAGTCTGGATTTGAGCTCAGGGCCTCCTGACTCCAGGGCCAGTGTTCTATTCACCGTGCCACCTAAATGCCCCTGAAGTAAGTATTCTTAAGAATAAGCAGAAGCACAGACTGGTCAATATGACCAGAAAGGACAATGATCAGTGTTGGAAGGGATGTGGGAAATCTGGGACACTGATAAATTGTTGGTGGAACTCATCTAAACTTTCTGGAGAGCAATTTGGACCTACATCCAAAGGGTAACAAAAATGTGCATACCCTTTGATCCAGTAATACACTATTGGGTCTTTGCCCTGAAGAGTTCATGAAAAAGGGTAAAAACATCATTTGTACAAAAATATTCATAGTAGCTCTGTTTGTAGTAGCAAAGAATTGGAAACTGAATGAATGTTCATCAATTGAGGAATGGTTGAACAAATTGTGGTATATGAACATTATGGAACACTATTGTTCTATTAGAAACCAGGAAGGATGGGAATTCAGAGAAGCCTGGAAGGATTTGCATGAACTGATAATGAGTGAGATGAACAGAACCAGAAGAACATTGTACACCATAAAAGCAACATGGAGTTGATGATCTTTTTTTTTTTTAGTTTTTGCAAGGCAATAGGGTTAAGTGGCTTGCCCAAGGCCACACAGCTAGGTAATTATTAAGTGTCTGAGGCAGGATTTGAACTCAGGTACTCCTGACTCCAGGGCTGGTGCTCTATCCACTGCGCCACCTAGCTGCCCATTGATGATCATTCTTAATGGACTTGCTCACTTCATTAGTGCAACAATAAGGGTTGATTTTAGGGTATCTGTGATGGAGAATACCATCTGCATCTGAGGAAAAAATTGTGGAGTTTAAACAAAGAGCTTTAATTTAAAAAATGTTACCTTCTTATGTAATTTTGCTATCTCTTTTATTATATTTTTTCCTTAAGGATATGATTTTTTTCTCAACACATTCAATTTGGATCAATGTATAGCATGGAAACAATGTAAAGACTATCAGACTGCCTTCTGTGGGGGGTGAGGGGAGGGTAGCAAGACTGGGGAAAAAATTGTAAAATTCAAAGAATAAGCAGACATAGTCAAGTCTTGGGAGGCTGAAGGGAATATCCAATCACATAAAAACCAAACAAAAACTAGCTTGAAATTAATAGAAATACTGTGTTCAAAATGTGTAGAGTTATAGTATTAGTACATTTTTTCCATGAAAAATATTGCATCCGGAGCGGCTAGGTGGCGTAGTGGATAAAGCACCAGCCTTGGAGTCAGGAGTACCTGGGTTCAAATCCGGTCTCAGACACTTAATAATTACCTAGCTGTGTGGCCTTGGGCAAGCCACTTAACCCCATTTGCCTTGCAAAAAAACCCTAAAAAATATTGCATCTATAGGACTGTGTTTTCTGTGGATAAAGTTTTGTGTTATTTAATATGCATGTATATCAATCACCTAAATCAATGCTATCAAACTCAAATTGAAATAGGGGTTATTAAATATATATATAATTATTCCTTTGGGAATCTCATTGACAGCTTTAAAATATCATATTAATCATGTTTTATAATACTTTTATTTATTTTATTAAATATTTCCAAATTTTACTTTAATCTAATTCTATATGTATTCTGAATTGTTAAGAAGTCACAAATGCCCTAAGGATTATAAGTTTGACACATCTGCCCTATTCTAGTTATAAGTCTTTTTTCCCCCTACCAAAGTGGTAGAGGGAATAAAGGACATGCTGTTTAGAAAAATGAATCAATATCACAACCAATTGGACAGTAGTACATGGAGTATTCTTAACTAAATATGCTGTGCTTATGCTACTTATGGAAAAAGGCAAATTTTCTCAATTCTTCTCTGGGGCTATTTGGTCATTACAATTGCATTGTGTTCAGCAATTTTTAATAATTTATATCCTTTTATTAATTATTTGAGGTAATATTTCATATAATTTTAACATTTCAGAATCCCTTTGAGATTTCTTCAAATCCTTTGACCATTTTGATTCATCTCATGAAGGACATGGAATTATGTATATATATATATATATATATATATATATATATTCACACATACACATACAATAGAAGGTCTTCAGAGTGATGAGATGATGTGGTATAAGGACTGATGTAGTAGTCATTTAGTTCAACATGTAACTGAAAAAGAATTCCCTATAAAATATTCTTGATATAAAGTCAACTTCTTAAGGCCATAAGTGATAGGGAAAACAAGTTCTCCTAAGATATCTTACTCCACTTTTGGAAAAATCTAATTATTAAAATTTTTCTTCATATTGAGATGACAAAATCTGCCTCTATTTAATTTTTACTCCTAATTGCCCTTTCTACCTTTCTGCCTCCTGGGGATAAGTAGACTAAATCTAATCTCTCTTCCACAAGTGAGGGTCTCAAATATTTGAAAACAATAATTTTCCAGTCCCTTGAAAACTTGAAAGTTTTTATTCTATGTCTAATTTAATCCGTATTTCTTGAACTGTCATTTCACAATGTTGATTCACAGTGACTTGGTTAGTTTCTAAAACCTCCAAGTCTTCTTTTTTTTTGATAATTTATTGTCTCAAAAACCTTTCTCCATTCTCACTTTTGGAGGAGTTTCTTTTTAAATCTAGGATTAAACATTTCATTCATCCCCAACAATCTTAATGTGGAAGGAATCAGATCAGTTTTCTTGCTTGAATAAATTCTCTTGAATTCTAAATATCATTTAATGTGTTATTTTTACTGCTTAGCTTTTTGCCATCTTTATGGCCGATAAAATATATTTTCATTCAAATTATTAACAAAAATGTTGGGTTGCACCAAAATAAGGGCACATTTTGCAAGCACTATTCTAGTGACTTCATTGTAAATTAATTTCAATCCATAATTCTCTAGTCTTTGGTTCTAGGCATTCAACCACGTGCAAGAATACTAAACTGTTGTATGATTTTGTTCTCATCTTTGTCAAATGTGATACTAAAAAAATCTGGGAGCACTCTTGACTACAATATTCTCTTGAATTAGTGATTTTGCAGCACTGCCAAGCATTCTACCATAACTTGTTTTTTGTTTTTAGGTTTTTGTAAGGCAATGGGGTTATTAAGTGTCTTGCCCAAGGCCACACAGCTAAGTAATTATTAAGTGTCTGAGGCCTATTTGAACTCAGGTACTCCTGATTCCAGGGTCAGTGCTCTATCCACTGCGCGACCTAGCCACCCCCATAACTTGTTCTTAATGAAGTCATGGTTTCTCTATCATTTCTAAATGTTTGCTTTTCTCCTTCCGGTTTTAAACAGTGTTATAGATTTTTTTTCAAATGTAGCTTACATACACACACACACACACAACATATATAACATATATTTGGATATAATTTAACTCACCTTTTTTCCCAAACCTCCCCCCCCAAAAAAAAACCACTTGCTTCTCTTGAGTCCTTTGACAATCTTTGCTGTTCCCCTATGGTTTTTTTTTTCCAAGGCAATGGGGTTAAGTGGCTTGCCCAAGGCCATACAGTTAGCCACCCCTCCCCTATGGGTTTTTTTTTTGGCAAGGCAAATGGGGTAAAGTGGCTTACCCAAGGCCACACAGTGTCTGAGACTGGATTTGAACCCAGGTACTCCTGACTCCAGGGCCGGTACTTTATCCACTATGCCACTTAGCTGCCCCTCCCCCATGGTTTTTTTAAAGAACTTTTAGGTCTCAAATTTTTCTCTCAGAACTAGGCAAATCCAGTCAATAAATAAACAAGAAGGAAGTTAAGGAGTTCAATAGAATAATAGAAAAGTTAGATATGATAGACCTCTGAAAAAAATTGAATAGTATAGAAAGCATCATAGCATTTCCTCAGATGTATGTGACATTTTTTCAAAAACTTAACATGTATTATGACATAAAAATCACACAATCAAATGGAAATATTCAATATATCCTTTTCAGTTCTTAATTTGGATCATAGAAATAGACTAAAAATTAATTGATAACTGAATAAATTAACATTAAAGGATGGTTACTCAGAGCAAATTATAAAAACAATAAATAATTTCATCAAAGAGAATGACAACAACAAGACAATATATTAAAATTTATGGAATGCAGTTAAATTGGTACTTAGGGGAACATTTATATTTCTAAATTCTTATATTGACAAAATAGAGAAAGAATAGATCAACTAATTGGGCATACAAATAAAAAATTATTAAAAGAACAAATTAAAAATCCTATCTAAAACACCAAAATGGAAAAATTTAAAAATCAAAGTAAAGATTAATAATAGCAAAAGCAATATTATCTTAACTAATGAATAAAACTAAGAACTTGTTTTTAAAAGTAATGAAAATGTACTAATGGTTAATTTTATTACAAAAAAGAAAGAAAACCAAATTACCAGAAGCAGAAATGAGCAGAATGAATTCAACACCAATGTAGGTCAAATTAAAGTAATTATTAGGAGCTTTTTGCTCAATTATATATCAAAAAAATATGATGATCTAAAATCAAATGGATGAATGTTTACAAAAATATAAATTACCCAGATTAGCAGACTAAATAGAAAACATAAGTAATTTTTTTTTTTTTTTTTTAGTTTTTGCAAGGCAATGGGGTTAAGTGGCTTGCCACACAGCTGGGTAATTATGTGTCTGAGGCTGGATTTGAACTCAGGTACTCTTGACTCCAGGGCTGGTGCTCTATCCCCTGCGCCACCTAGCTGCCCCAAAATAAGTAATTCTTAAAAAAAACAATTGAACAAGTTATCAATAAGCTCCCTAGAAGAAATGCCCAGAACCAGTTGGATTCTCAGATGAATTCTATCAAACAACTCAGATATGGTGTTGATATCTAAACCAAGAAGAATTGAAATAGAGAAAAAAAAATAGAACAATTTTCCTAATAAATATTTATGCAAAAAAATTTTTTTTTTGGCAAAGCAATGGGGCTAAATGACTTGTCCAAGGTCACTCAGTAAAAAAAGCATCAAGTGTCTAAAGTGGAATTTGAATTTGAAGATCTTCCTGACTCCGGGACCAGTGCTCTGTCTACTGTGCCACCTAGTTATCCTTTTGCTGTAAAAATCTTAATACTAGCCAGGTGATTACAGTACAATGTCACAAACATTATTCATTGACTAGCTGGGACTTTTGCCAGGAATGCAGAGCTGGTTTAATATCAGGAAAACTATCTGCTCAGTTAACTATATCTCAATCAAAACCAACAGAAGTTAAATGATTATCTCAGTAGAAGCAGAAAAAGTTTTTGACTAAATATAGCACTTATTCCTATTAGAACACTAGAAAGCAAAGGAATAAATAGGACATTCCCTAAAATGAAAAATGATATCAATTTGAAATCATCAGCAAGCATTTTCTGTAATGGGGATAAACCGGAAGTCCTCCAAATAAGACAGAAATGGTGGAGCAAAGACTCCCATTACAACCACTGTTATTCAATACTGTCCTAGAAATGTAAGCTATAATAATAAGAGAGGAAAAAGAAATGGAAGGAATTCAAATATGGGAAAACAAAATGAGAAAACAAAACTGTCACTCTTAGAAAGAATAAGATGGTATACATAGCAAATCTTAGTGAATTAACTATAAATAGTTATAACTTCAGCTAAGTTGTAGGATAAAAAAAATCCACAAAATCATCAGCATTTCTGAATTATTATTAACAAAATCGGCATTGAAGAAATCAAAAGGGAAATTCTATTTAAATTATCTGTAGACAACACAAAATATTTGGGAATCTACCTGCCAAGACAAACCAAGGAACTAACTATATGAACACAATCACAAAAAAACTTTTCACAGAAAGAGAGTCAAATCCAAACAATTGTAAAAGTATCAATTACTCATTGGGAAGGTCATGTCAATTTAATAAAAATGACAATTATACGTTAATTAATTTACTTATTCAGTGCCATGCAAATCACAGCACCAAAATTTATACTATAGGGCTAGAAAAAATAAAAAAATTCATCTGAAGAATAAAAGGTCAAGATGATCAAGAGATTAATGAATAAAATTGTGGAAGAAAGTGATTTGTTTGTACCTGATATCAAACATACTACAAAGTGGTAATCATCAGAACAGAAATAGATGAGTGAATCAGTGGAATTGATTAGGTAGACTCTACACAGTGGTAAATGTGTTTGATAAATACAAAGATCCAAGTTTTTGGAAGAAAAGTTCATTTTTTTTTCCCCAAAATGCTAAGAAAACTGGAAAAGTTTGACAGAAAGTATGCATAAACCAACACATCACATCATATTTAAATATCAGGTTGATATGAGTTCATGATTTATGCATAAGGGGTGATGCTATAAGCATAGAGCAACATGAAACATTTTACCTGTCTCATCTATGCATAAAGGAAGATTTATAATGCAACAAGGGATATAGGAAGCATTATGGATTTTTAAATGGATATTTTGAATACATTAAATTTAAAAGATTTTGCACAAAAAATTCAATCAAGGGGGGCAGTGAGGTGGCGCAGTGGATGGAGCACCGGCCTTGGAGTCAGGAATACCTGAGTTCAAATTTGGTCTCAGACACTTATTAATTACCTAGCTGTGTGGCCTTGGGCAAGACATTAACCCCATTGCCTTGCAAAACCCTAAAAAAAATTCCATCAAGATTAGAAGAAAAGCACAAAGATGGATTTTTTTTACAAGAGTTTCTGATAATGGCCTTATTTCAAAAATATAAGGAATCAATTCAAACAATAAGATTATATCATTCTTCAATTGATAAATGGTCAAAGGACTGCAGGTAGTATAAGAAGAAATCAAAGTTATCTATCATCATATTAAAAAAATGCTCCAAATCCCTATTAGTGAGCGAAATGCACTTTAGAACAATTCTCAGATAGTACCCTATACCCATTAGATTGACTAATATGACAGAAAAGGTTAATGTCAAATGTAGGAAAATTAGTACCATAATGCATTGTTGGAGTTTTGAACTGATCTGACAATTCTGGAGAACAATTTGGAACTATGCTCAAAGACAGTAAAACTTTACATATTTTTTGACTCAGCAATACCACTATTAGGCCTGTATTCCAAAGAGATTTAAAAAAAAGAAATGGACCTAGTACAAAAATATTTATAACAGATTTCTTTTAGGTGGCAAAAATAAATGATAAATAATATTGTTATTATTTTTAATTGCATATAATTATTTCATACCTGAGGACTCTATTCTGGGTTTTAGATGTGATTAGTATAAAATTCCAAAGGGATAAAAATTAATGATTTTCTGTGTCAAATAATTTGTAAAATTCATTTGGATGAATTGACATCATCAAACTGTTAATAAGTATTTTTTTAAAATACATGTTTATTATTGTGTTTTTCTAAAAAAGTTTTTTATGTTGTGAAATGCTATGAGAAACCTTGTATTTGAAATGCTGTCAGACAAGTAACTTCTCTTTTTGATTTTGCTACTGTAAGATTACAAATTAAAAGAATATGATAAAAAATATTTGAAAACTGGTAAATATTTAATGAGTTATATCTGTTTAAACTGTTTGGGGTGAAATTTGCACAGATTCTTTAAGATATTTTACTCTGTGAGGTCCTTTTAGACTTTTTTAATCAGGCTGGATTAAAATCTTATTAGCACTGCTGCCTGTAAATTGCATAATAAAATTTTGAAAATAGGATGATTTACTCATTTGGGATGATGTAAAGATGTAATTTCAATGCATTAATGAGTCAATTATCAGCAATTCACTTTATATCTGAAACTCCCAGAATGTGCTAAGATTTAAAAGTAAAGGATAAATGAAATGTATTCATTAGGGAGGTATGTCTAACCTGTGACCTGCTCACATTGCACTTGAGCTACATTGATTAATTTAATTATTCAGTGCCATGCTGAATTCATGAATTCATGAATGTAATGAATTCTGTATATAACCCTTGATGAGTTTTTGTTGGGTGATATGGTGTAAAAGAACTAAGAGTTTGGACACCTACGCATTAGGGAAATGTGAGAAAATTTATTATGTTCAAGCCCTAAGAAATGATTAGTGAAATTTTTCTATTTGAAGAAAAAGAAAACTCTTGGGGCTCTAATTTGACATTGTTTTAATTTTTGATTACAGGAATTGGCAAATTGTCAAGTAGCTAATAGGACACCAGTGAAGGAGAAAATGGCATGTACTGCAATTTGAGAACTGTAATAGTTAAATGTATGATCTTGGGAAACATTGAGGAGATGACCTTGGCATGGCAGAAATATTTTGGCTCAGTTTTCCCATTCTATTTTTTTTTCTGAAGAGAAAATTTCTCCCCCTGGTTAATTCTGAGCCTGACTCTTGATATATCTAAGTGATTAGACATCAGATATGATTTATACCTGAAATCAATCAGAGCCGAGGAGTTTTTCCCCTATTATGGATCAATTTGGACCCTTGAAATAATGAGTCTTGACATTGTTATAACTATGAACATCCTGAAAATTTCTGTAATCAGGGCATGTGAGCAGTAGAAGTTTTCTAACTACAATATTAAATATATTAGTTAATAAATATGGGAACATCTTTAAGTTATTGTAAGAAAATGCAAGTATGAAAATCTTAAAATTTTAAATGATTTTTTTTAGCATTATAATAGAGGCAGTATGTCCTTCTAAGGGGAGAATTAGATAAAGTAGTAGGAAATAGATGTAATATCAACAAAATTGCAGAACATAAAATAAAATGACATAAATCTTCAGCTTTTCTATATATTATAAACAGATTGCTGCAGAAGGATATAGGGAAATCCCATTTAAAGCAACTGAATACTATATACATACATACATACATATATATATATATATATATATATATATATATATATATATATATTAGTTTTTGCAAGGCAATGGGGTTAAGTGGCTTGTCCAAGGCTACACAGCTAGGTAATTATTAAATTTCTGAGGCTGGATTTGAACTCAGGTACTCCTGACTCCAGGGCTGGTCCTCTATCCACTGAGCCACCTAGTCTCCCCTA
The DNA here is from genome assembly GCF_037893015.1 of Macrotis lagotis. Taxonomy (NCBI): domain Eukaryota; kingdom Metazoa; phylum Chordata; class Mammalia; order Peramelemorphia; family Peramelidae; genus Macrotis; species Macrotis lagotis. The sequence goes on along the minus strand of NC_133658.1, from coordinate 321,946,159 downwards.
CTGAATACAATATTAAATATTTGAGAGTCTGCCTGCCAGGACAAAGTCAGAAACTATTTAAACAATCACAAATCACTTTTCATACAAATAAAGTTAGACCCAACCACCTAGAGAAACGCTCATTGCTCATGGGTAGACCAAGCAAATATAATAAAAATGATAATTCTAGCTAACTTAATTCACTTTTCAATGAAAAACCAATCAAACTACCAAAATTTATTTTATATAGCCTCTAAAAATTTAAAAATTTCCTTTGGAAGAACAAAAATCGATAATATCAAGAAAATCAATGGAAAAAATGTGGAGGGAGGTGGTTTGGTAATAACCAGATCTCATACTGCACTACAAAGGGTTAATTGTCAAAACAATCTGGTAAGAAATAAGAATAGATTAGATACATAATACTTTGCAGAAAATGACAATAGTAATCTACTGTTTGATGAAAAAAAAGATCCAAGCTTTTGGGATGATAGTTTACTATTCTTAGCAAAAATGCTGATTAAATTGAAAAGCAATCTAGCAGAAACTAGGTATAAACCAAGATCTCATATTATGTAGAGAAATAATAGCAAAATAGTTACATGATTTAGACATAAAGGATGATATCCTAAGCACATTAGCAGAGCATGAAATATTTACCATATAAGATCTATGTATAAAGGAAGAATTTATGATGAAACAAGAAACAAAGAGCATTATGGTATTTTTTTTACTTTTTTTTTTTTTAGGTTTTTGCAAGGCAAATGGGGTTAAGTGGCTTGCCCAAGGCCACACAGCTAGGTAATTATTAAGTGTCTGAGAACAGATTTGAACCCAGATACTCCTGACTCCAAGGCCGGTGCTTTATCCACTACACCACCTAGCCACCCCTAAGACAGAGATCACTCTCTAGAGAAGTTCAAACATCTAGGATTTTTTTTTTGTTTGTTTGTTTGTTTTTTTGCAAGGCAATGGGGTTAAGTGGCTTGCCCAAGGCCACACAGCTAGGTAATTATTAAGTGTCTAAGGTCGGATTTGAACTCAGGTACTCCTGACTCCAGGGCCAGTGCTCTATCCACTGCACCACCTAGCTGCCCCTGCATTATGGTATTTTAAATGGATAATTAACATTAAATTAAAAGATTTTCCACAAACAAAACCAATGTGGTACAGACTAGAAGGAAAGCACATTGCTGAGTAAATGTTTTACAAGTTTAACTGATAAAGGCCTAATTTCTCAAATATGGAGAGAACTGAGTCAAATTTATAAGAATACAAATCAGTCTTCAAATATAAATGACGAAAGGATATAAACACTGGCACAGTGTCATGCTTGGAGTCAATAAGATCCATCTGCTTAAGTTCAAATCTGGCTTCAGACTGTTACTAGCTCTGTGATCTTAGACAAGTCTCTTATTCCTATGTCCCTCAGTTTTATCATCTGTAAACAGAACTGGAGAAGTAAATCACAAATTACTACTTTGCAAACCCTTTAATTCAGCAATTCATGAAATCTGCATGCCAAAGATTAAAAAAGTTAAAATGTCTATCAATTCCAATGAAATAGATGTTGTGTTGTTATTGATTATTCTATGTAAAAGTCATATGTAAATACTGCAAAACTACAAAAATTAGTAGGAAATAGATTGAAGGCATCATGTGTATTTGAAGACAATGGACATTCCAAGGGAATATCAATCCCTCTTAAGTTGGATATATATTTAAAAATATTTTATATTACATTAGGCAGCATGGCACATAATGAATTTGGAGTCATAATACCTCTATTAGTTCTCCAGCTCTGCTACCCCTTCTCTGTAAGACCTTTGGTAAGTCATTTAACCACTGAATCTCACATTGATAGCCTATAATGAGAAGCCAGGATTAGAAAATTTCTAAATTACCCCTAGATCTAAATCTATGATCCTCTTTATAACAGAATAATAGCTGACTCTTTTCAATTTAAAGTAGGAGGGGTGGATAACATGTTGTATAGTCTAGATTTTTCATGAGAACACATTCATGAAAGATTATAAGAGCCAGAGGTATTGGCTAGAGTGTGATGACTCATGCTTACAATCCTTTTAATCCAGATAATTCCTGGGAGGGGATGAGTTTTTTTTCTTTCAGATTTATATTTAATTTTATTTTTTCCAGTTATACATTATGAAAAATTTTCAACATTAAACCACTTGCATATTTATAAGTTACACATTTTTCCACCACCTCTCCCTTCCCTCTGCTTTCCTCTCAGTGATGAACAGTCTGGTAAAAGTTGTATATGTATATTTGTGCTTAGCATGTTTATCTATTAGTCATTTTGTGTATGTGGAATTAGGACTAAGAGGAAAGAAAGAAAACCGTGGGATAGGAAGGAAAAACATAAGAGAAATTTTTAAAAAATATGCATAATATTCATTCCAATTCTGTGGATTTTTGTTATTTTTTCCCTCTGTATGTGAATGTCTTTGTCTATGACAGGTCTCCCATAGTTGTCCTTGATCTCTGAACTGCTGAGAAGAGATGCATCCATCACAGAGTCGATCAACTCATAATGTTGTTAATGTGTACAATGTTCTCTTGGTTCTGATATACTCAGCATCAGTTTATGTAATTCTTTTCATAATTTCCCTAGAGTCTGACCATTTATGGCTTCCTGATAGAACAACAGAACTCCATTGCATTCATATACATAAATTGTTTGGTTATTCCCTACTTGATGGGATTATCTTTGATTTCCAGTTCTTTGCCACTACAAAAACAAATGCTATAAATATTTTTTGAACATATGGAACTTTTCCCATTTTTAATGATTTCTTCTGGATTTAGGTCCAGTATTGCTATTGCTGGGTCAAAGGATATGATCAGCTTTATTGCTCTTTGAGCATAGTTCTATATTACTCTCCATAATTGTTAGATGAATTCACAATTCCACCAGCATTAATGTCCCAATCTTCCCACAACCTCTCCAATATTGATCATTTTTCCTTTTTGTAGAAAAGAATATACAGGCACTTTTCAAATGAAGATATTAAAGTTATATATAATCATATGAAAAAATGTTCCAAATCATTATTAATTAGATAAATGCAAAACAACTATGAGGCATCACCTCACACCTATCAGATTGGCTAAGATGACAAAAAGCAATAACAGGATATTTTAAAGTTAATTTGTAGGAATTTTCTTGGAAAAGGCCATAGAGAATCTACTCTGAACTCTTTGAATGCTATAGGGAAATTGAGTAATCACTACAATGGCATGGATATCTTCTAGCATTATTTTGTTAAATAGCTTGTGATATAGGTCAATACCTAAGATAATTATATAATTATTATAACATATCAAGTCAAGGTTGAATATCTAACTCCTCTTGGACTGGCTTCTTTTCATAAGTGAAAGACTGTATAACTTGTCTCAGGACTTTCCTATTTAATTTTGCCTATCAATGTCTGAGTTAAATAGGTGTATTCCAGAAAGAACTAGCCTTATAGTCAGGAAGATCTAGGTTCAAATTCTACTTCAGATATATATTATCAGTGGACCTCTGGGTAGGTTACTTGCTAGTCTGTAAACTCTTGTAACTCTAAAATTTCTGATATTTATAATAATCTCCTACCCTTAAGGGGATTACATTCTATTGGAAGAAACAAATATTCAAATAAGTAAATATTGTATACATTGTATAGAATCCCTTTTCTTAGGACTCACAAAGGTAAGTGAAACTCTCAATATAATTGCTGTGCTCATAGGAGTTAAGAGGAAGTAATTTTTCAGAATCTCTTAGTACCATCAGAGTCTTGAAAATGGATTTGAACTGCCAGAGTTTATACTACCAGGGAAATCAGGAAAGATCTGTGAAAGGGGAGGAGGGGCACTTGAGTTGAGTCTTTTTTTTTTTTTTTTTTTTTAGGTTTTTGCAAGGCAATAGGGTTAAGTGGCTTGCCCAAAGCCACACAGCCAGGCAATTATTAAGTGTCTAAAGTCGGATTTGAACTCGGGTTCTCCTGACTCCAGGCCAGTGCTCTATCCATTGCACCACCTAGCCACCCCTTTGACTTAAGTCTTGAAGAGAGGTAGGAATTCCAAGAGGTAGAGGTGAGGAGGGAGAACATTTTAGGTATGAGGATACAACCTATGAAAAGGCATGGACAAAGAAGATAGAAAGTCACATACGAGAAACAGAAAGTAGGCCACTTTCTGAAAGATATTGGGGGCCAAATTCATATTTGGCACTGGCATAGATGACATGGAAAGTCAAAAATCTAAGATCCTCTCACTTTAGTTCTTGATTCAAATTATCTGAATATCCCCAAAGAGCCTGGAACACAACATTCTACAAATTGATATGATTTGTAAACTTTAAAAATGTTTTCATGGTAAAACAAGCCTTGAAATATGGAATCTGGTATACAGAAGTTCCCATTCATTGATAAATAGATTGAATCAAAGCAAAAATTTGTAGACTTCCCTACTGTATTACTTAATTACTCACACAATGACCTGCCCATAAGGTCACAGAGAATATGGAGAAGGAAGGAGAGAGAAGATTTAATTTGGAGCTAGAGATGTATGTTTTAATTTCTTGCACTAAATATTTATTGCTTGCAATCACATGAGAACAATTCTTAAAAGAAGCAAACAGTTCTAGATCTATCTTAATGATTTAAGAAACCTCCAGAGAATAACAGATGCTCTAGAGACAATCCCACACTACAGATCATTTAACTAGGGTTATCTTCATAATATCATTTCTTGTTGAAAGGCAAGTCCTTGGGAACCACCAAAGCACTTGTTTATGGGAAGAGGGCATTTAGGTCAATTGACCACTTTTTCCTTCAGACCCCACTCCTTTCAAAATCCATTCTTCTTCTCTTTTTCTGACACATGTCAAAACAGGAAAAAGAACTCTTTGCCTTCACAAAAGATACTTGCTGTTTCAACCTCCTCCCACTTCCACAGGTACTTCTCATTGATCTAGTCTATGTTTCACCCTTAAAATATTCTCACTGTCTGAATCAATTTCCTAATCTTTTCTGTCTTCCTGGTGAGAAAGTGAGATTGTAAGTAGAAGAGGCTAATGAAAGGGATAGAGTTTGATGCTGAAATGTTTTCAGAGAATTTACATTCAGTATTTCTTTGTCCTTCTGTTTCAAAATCATCCAACAAAAAAATCTGACGTACCAGTTTTCTCTGGTGTCAGTGGATACATACAATTATTTACATACAAGCACAAAGAATGAATTTGAGTGACTTTTATCAAAGGACAAGTGGCTATTCAAACAATAACCAAATATATCTAAGTTATCAAGGGTGCAGGTCTGAGTGTAGGGAAATTTCCCATGCCCTTGTTCTTTCTGATGAAACTGGTCTAGAGAGTAATGACTATTTCCCTAACTTTTCCTTTCCTAAACATTAATCAAAGGAGAGGTTGGTGCTGCAAATTAAGGAACCTAGTCCCCTACTTTCCCTCAGAAAAGCATATATCACCACCACCACCATCACCATCACCACTAATACTATATCATCCCATACATCACATCACACCACACAACTTGTTTGTTCAGTATAGAGATGGTATGTAAAATGATAACCTATGATAGAGATTCAGATATTATGGAATTTTAAGAAGAACCAGTATAAGCATGCTTTAAATTACCTAGTCCTTAAGGGTCTGAGAATGTTCTAGTGAGGAAACTGGAGTTTAGATGATGTCAAGACCCTCGGTTATAGCCTTCCCAAATGTCATATATAAGTTTGATAAATACTTTGTTCTTTCTCATCTAACTTATTTCTCAAAACTGTTTCAGGTTTTCTTATCTTCTGGGGCTTAACTGAGGTCAAATGAATGTCATAATAGAGAAAGCTCGGAGGATAGCATTTTATAGATCTAAGAAAGACTATATTTTAAATTATAATTTAGATAAAAAGTAGGAAAATAGACATTCTATTTGATTAGATTATCTACTAAAATTGTTATCAGATTATTTGAAAGATAATGATATTAAAATAAATAAAATAGATAATAGAAGTGAAGGATCCAGGTTTAGAAGATAAAGAGTGGGAATTAGATAAGGAGTGATGTAGTGTCCCATAATAATAATAATAATAATAATAATAATAATAATAATAATAAAACTTAGTGTTTTCTTTTGTTTTCTGTATGTTCTTTTCAGCTTGTCTTATTACCTAAGGAGACATATGAATTTTCTTTCTGATTTCTTCTTTTATTGGAACTGATAGTTCTATAGTTCTGATATCACATGTGGCAGATGAGAAGAGAAGAAAATGGATCATTGATAAAATATTCTTGTGGGAACTATCCTGAACCTGGGAGAGATTCATAGGCACATAAATCAAGATCTTCCCTAAATACACATAACCTAGAGAAAAACGGTGGTTAAGGTACTATAAGATCTTGGTTAACCCACCAAAGCTAAGAATTAACCCTTTTATTGTCCTACAAGGTTCTGTCTGTCCTTCATAAGTCTTGAAAGCTGCAGCACATTGAATTAGGTCAGAAATAGCAGTTATATTGATTCCCTCTCAGCTCCTATTTTGAACAAGTAGTTCTCCACACTCCCAAGGTGCCACATTTTTCATTTAGATCCTATAAGCTTGTCCTTGTCAAGAAATGCAAAACTACTTATGGCCATAATACTCTGAAAGTCTTTTTCTCATCTGATATCATAAAATAAATAAGAGTAGGGGCTGGTTAGCATTTAGAGGAATGATAGTCAAACCTATTATGTTTAGTAATGGGACACCACTCTGAAAGACTGCTCCTATTCCTAAAAATTGGAGAGAAAGAGAGATGAATGCAGAGAACAGGTTTCTATGATGCAGTCATATCCTGAGGTATGTCCCAGATGATAGGAATCAAATTTACTTATAACAAGTACTTCCATTTTTTATTTTAAAAGATGCTTTTTGAGCATTAAGAATAATAAATAGTGATCACTAAATATTCTCAGTTTGATGAGGAACAATTCATGGAAGGCTAATCTCATTTCTATTCATGACATTCAGGGTTACTAGACCTCTCAATTTCAACAAGAAATTTGATTAAATTTCTTATTCTATTTTCATAGAAAACATGAAACAATGTTTTTTTTAGTACAGTTAGATCAATTGAGAACTGGTCAAGTACATGAAACCAAATGCAGGAGATTAAAATATCAATATCATATTAAATACATCTTTTTCAGATCAATATGAAATAAAAATCACAGGTAATGAAGGGCTATGGAAAATAATCTAAATTAATTGGAAAGTAACTAAATTAATTTTAAAGAATGAATGAATCAAACAACAAATCATAGAAATAATCAACAGCTTCAACCAAGACAACGATAATGTTGACATGTTATTGTGGAATGTAGCCATTTTATATGCTTATGTGAATAAAATAGAGAAAGAGGAGATCAATTAATTGTGCATGCAACCAAAAAGTTAAAGAAGAAGAAAGTGAAAAACACCAATGTCAACACTGAGGTGAGGAATATTATAATTTTATTATAATATTATTAATACATTAATATTATAATATAATTCCACAGAAATTTCAGAAAGAGTTAATGAATGACTTTAACTACTGATAGTTAAAGTATGCTAACTATTGATAGCTACTGTATTCCTATGGCAGGATCACTTTGCCAACTAAGCATGCTTAACTGTAGCCATCCTAGGCTATTATGCTTGTGAGTTATCCTTTTCTCTTCTTTTAGTAAAATTTCTTTGGAAGTGCTTAAGGGAATCTCTCAAAAGGAATAAACCTCCTACATCCTCTTGGACTTAAAATATCTTTTTTTACACCTAGAAGTCACAAAAGAAGTAAAGAACAGATCTAGGACATCTTTGATCACTAATTAAAATTCTAGTTTGATTTCTTGAATTATAACACTGGCTATGATCTTTTCATCTCTACTGTTCTTGTTTGACTCCAAATCTCCATTACAAAGACTCCAAAGAAATATATGTTTCATCTCTTAAAAAGAATATTGTCAGTCTTATCTTTTAATTTTACCTCTGAGATTAACTAAAATGCAAGTCTAAAATTTTATTGGTAATCAAGTATTACTACATTTCAAAGATTTAAAAGTGAAAAATGCACATTCAAGGAAATAGTAATGTTCCTAAAGTTCCATCTGCCCTTTCCAAATAACTTAAATGTGTTAATAGGGACTGTAGTAAAGGCCTTTGCCAATGCCACAGAAACTTGTTTGTCCTTCTAGTGGAGGAAGAGGGAGGGAAAAGAAAGAGTGAGAGAGTTCATCATTTCTCCTCACTCATTTTGGATCTGTAAAACATAGCTGTCCCATATCTTCTCAAGTTCAATTCTCAAAAAGTTGTTCCAAAGGGCAACCTAAGCTTGTCTCACATATCACACAGCATAGAACCTCCAATGCCACCTGTTTCCCATTTGCTATGCATTCCTCCTTTCCATGACATCATTTTTCTTCCTCAATTTCATTCAAGATTAAAATCAAGCTAGATCAGAAAAATTAGGAAATTGGTTAAACGGTCAATTCTACAATACATTTAATTATTGCTTTCTGTATGCATGGCCAAAGACAGATTATATAGTTATTTAGAATATTTTTATAGGGTGCCATTATGATTGCTATGGACATTACATATAGGAAAGGAGTGGTCCCAGAAATCTTTGGTCAGTCATGGATGCTATCAAGATGATAGGGTCAGGTCCTCAAAACTATTTTTGTTGCTTTAAAATCTTGATTCACAATATTGTAATTCTTTCTATCAGTTAAAGCTGATGTCAGGAATATACCACCATTGAATAAAGAGTCTTTGGGTTCATTGTCTTCTACTTCTACATTAGGTTATATGTGAATACATATGCAAAGACTTGCAGAGACATCAGTATTTTTAAAGAAAAGAAACTTGGAACTAGTTGCAATTAAATTAGGGCTGTAATAATACACTATTTAAAGGCAGTATCCTTCCTGTTTGTCTCTTCATATATTCTTCTTTAAGAGACAGATGAGATATTTCATCAGCCAAGAGTAATCTGAAGTAAACTACCTGTTGAAATAGACTCTTCTCAGGAAGAGATTCTGTTGGAATTGTTTCAAGTTAGGGTAGCTCTATCTAAAGACAAATAACCCATATTATAATTTGTATTTTCTACATTCAACAAGTATTTATTAAGTATTCACCATGTGTCAAGTAGCATACTAAATGCTGGAAATAAAAACAGAAAATAATATAGTCCCTGTCTTCATGGAACTCACATTCTATTGATGATATCACTTATGAAATTTGTATATTTGTAGTATAAACCATAGTGAATGAACCGAATTAGCACAAGGGCATATATGTGTGTAGGAAAAGTAGGAATTTCAGCTAAATAAGCTACAATGAAATAATTGACATCTACTCAGAATCATAGAATCTGAGACATAACAGAAAATTTAGAAGTTATTATTTGAACAATTGTTAAGCATTTGGTTTTGTACAATATAGGGTTATTATTTTTGCAGAAACAGTCCTTTATTTCCATCTTTAAGTTAGTTGAGATTCAAGAAAGTTAAATAAATACCTCATTTTTATAGATGTGAATTCAAACAAAAAAAATTTTCCTTATAAATAATGCAGAATACAAAAGAAGATTGTATATGAAAACACAAATCTTTTCATACAGCTATTCTGTGTAAGTTATTTTTGATTGTAAGCCTAAAATTTTGCCTTTTTGAATATTACATTCCAAGATTTATGGTAGAAGCTAGCAGGTCTTGTGTGATAGTGATTTATTGACACTTGACTTCTTTCTGGATGTCTACAGTTTTTTTTTCCCTTTGACTTGGGAGTTCTGGATTTTGGGTTATATTGTTCCTGGCTCGCCAACTTTTGAGATTACTTTTGGCAGCTGGTTAATTTGTTCTATCTTTACTTGTTCCTCTATTTCCTTGAAACCATTTATGATTTCTTGAAATAGTATTCAGGATTGTTTTAATCATGTTTTCCCTGGAATGCACTGATTTTTTTGAAAATAAATGTCCCTATTTCATCTAGGCTAGAAATTCCCCAGCTACTCATTGGCTTAATACAATTGTTGATTGCTATTGAAATTTTGACTTACTAGGTTTCCAACTTAAAGTGATATATACCCCTTCTTATGCAACCTAATGGCTTTTTGCACTTGAGGGTTCATTATATTCGTTTGTCTTCATTTGGAAAGATAATTGGCATCAGACTTACTGGAGTTCAAAATTTCTGAGGTCAAGTGATACACTAGCCTTACCCTGTTCCTAGCAGCAGGAAATTATAGCTCTCTACACCAATGTCCAGTGATTTCAGTGATTCTTAAATCATTTCTACTTGACATTTTGTCCAGGTCAGTTTTTATATCTGATATCTTATATTTTCTTCAATTTTTCATCTTTTTCTTTTTGTTCTAATATTTCTCATGGCAGCATTACTTTTGTTGACCTGGTAAAGTTTATCACATTTTGTTCTAAATTATGTATTCTTCTAATGCTTTTCTCCAGTTTTAATTTCATTTTTATTTCCTTTATTTGTTCTAGATATTCTTAGATAGTCTTAATGAAATACATTTTTCTTTGAATCTCTGACCATTGTTATCCAGTTATTATCTTCTGCTTGGTTTCCAGATTTATAATAATTTTTATATGTTAATTTTTATATCTTAAATTTATTTGTGTCTCTTGCTTTGGTTCCTAAACTATGTTGTAACATATTCAAGGTTCCACCCTTAACTGGGATTTTTGGTCCTTTTCAGTCTCACCCTATGTCTCCAGTATTCCAATACCAATCTTTCTCTACTGGACTGAAACCACTTGGATTTTTTGAGGTCATTATTTGGAACAAGACCTTTTAAGGTATCTCAGGACAGGAATAAGGACCTCAGAGACTTTGAGCATCTGATTAATCATAGGAATATCCTGAGACTTCCAAGGTCTCTATCTTGAGACCTTTCTGATCACTCTGGGTATTTCTGATATCCTTGTTCCTGGGACATATTTACCTTTTTTGCTTATAGAGACAAATCCCTGCTAGCCACAGGTGTCTCTTGTCTGTCTAGTTGTGCTGATGTGGAATTGGATGTGGTACCTGCCTCCTGACAATCCCTTGGTTAATGCCTGGGGAATCTTGACTGATTTTGTGTGTATGTAATTCTGCAGTGAAATACTTTACTTACTGTTGTTTCTTATAGGATTTCTTGATCATTGGTTGATCTGATGTAAATTTTACCTTTTTACTGAAAAGGGGTTGTAGGAGCTAGAAGTAATAGCTCTACTTAGTCAGTTGTCAGTCATCTTGGCTAGAAATAAGAAACAAATAACTCTAAGAAGCAGTGTTTCAAATACTAAAGAGCATTGTGTGCAAGTGCTGTGCGTGTGTGTGTGTGTGTGTGTGTGTGTGTATTCTGAATGGCTGGCTACTATTTTCTCCAAATCAGAATTCCTAAAAACATTAACTTCAAGTTTTTCTTTTCTTTCTTTTTTTGATTTTTGCAAGGCAATGGGGTTAAGTGACTTGCCCAAGGTCACACAGTTAGGTAATTAGATTACATATTAGAGGTTGAATTTGAACTCAGGTCCTCCTGATTCTTGCCTTATCCACTGTGCCACCTAGCTGTCCCCCAGTTTTTTCTTATATATCTTATATACCTTTACTTAGATCTTATACATCAAATTATTCTTTTTTGTAGTGGATTTTTTGAGTTTCAGAAAGCATTAATCCTCCATATTAATATGTGAAAATAACTTTGATACAAAAGATAGTTGTTTTAACATAAGCAATAGAACTGAGTGCAAAAAATATGCTGCATGGAAAAAAATAGGGTGAATGTAGTGAGCAATAAAGGGAGTGGGCAGGAGGTTGTACAGAGGGTAGAGGGTCAGGCCTGGAGTCAGGAAGACTTTTCCTGAGTTCAAATCTGGCCTCAGACACTTGCAAGCTGTGTGATCTGGGCAAATCACTTAATCCTGTTTGATTCAGTTATCACATCCATAAAATGAGCTGGAGAAGGAAATAGCAATCAACATTAATGTATCTTTGACAAGGAAACCCTAAAGGGTGTAAGAAAAATTCTTTACTACTGAAAAATAATTAAATAACATCTGAGCATGAAAATACTATAAAATAATTCTTTAATTCTTTGATTAGAATTGATCTCTATCCATTTATTTACATTTCTAACCTTTCTATTTGATTCTGTTACATGATTTATCTTGATTGGGGAGGTGTTCAACAATAACATAAGGACAAATTCTGACCAGGTTTTCACATACAGAAAACAAAATAAAGATAGTGAGCCAGTGATGAATTCCTCATAAAATTTGACTGAATTATTAAAAGGATGTTTGTGAGAATATATTAAAAAGTTATAGTCTAAAAGTCAAAATGTTTTCATGAAGTAGAGGTGATCACAAACTAATCTCATTTGCCTTTTAGAAATGGCAAGTATATGAGTAAATCAGAGAAATGTTATTGAGAAAGTTCACCTGGATTTCAACAAAACATTTGAAAAAGTCTGACAATTTTTTTTTAACATGGAGAGAAATATATGAGATTGTCAGACATTTAGTTCATTTGAAACTGGTTGAAAACTGAATCCTAAGTGGAAATAGAAATGAATTGGTATCAACTCAAAGTCAGACTTCAAACTGAATGGACAGAGTTCTGGCCCTATCTCTTGCTATTCAACATTTCAATAAATTATTTTAATAGAGATATAGAGAGTGTATTTATCAACTATTAGACTGAGAGAAAGAAGAAAAATGAGCATGTTGAAGAATAGAATCAGCATCTTAAAAAATTTTGTAGATTAGTATGAAGAATAGAAGAAATCTAATATAAAGTTCAAAATATGAGTTGAATAAAATAAACTTCATAATCCTAGAATGAATGAGATGACAATGCCACTGTTTATGTGAAAGCATCTGGACATTTTTACTTATTACATGTTCACAATGAGCAAACCCGGTAATGTGGAAAACAAAAAAAGATAATGCATTTATAAGGGTGTATTAAGAAATGAATTGTGTTCAGGATTAAGATGTCACTATTTCTACTAGTTTTTCTTATTCAGTGAAAATCTGAAGCATTATGATACTTTCTGGGTGTCACATTTCAAGAACATTGATAAGATAAACACCATGGTGACCCAAGTGGTGAAAGGTGGTAGACCTTGGCATTTGAAAATCTCAGGGCTGAGTCTTAAATTACAGCAGGAAGCATTCCTACTCATTCTCTTACTTCTCTATTTTCTTGGAAAGCAGGATTATTTCCTTTGGCCAGATAATTCCATTTCATTCTCACCTTATATCATTTCCCTGATACTTGATGTGACTACCTCTCTAGTCTGATTTCTATCTATAATATTCCGCCATGATTAAAGTTTTGAAACAACACAAGAAAAGAATATATAAAGATTTAAGAAGCATTATGACAAATTAAACAAAGTTACCCTTAAACCCTTGGATACTCAACTTTGGTGAGTAAAGAATGGATTAATTTCTCAAACTCCTTTTTGTGAGACAATCTTGATACAGGGTGGAATGTCCAAAAAGACAGCACTCCCTATTTTAGGTATTTGTTATAGTGGAGATTAGTTAGTCAATTCCTCATCCTGAGCTGTATGTCTTTGGACTATCTTCACATTAGAATTTTATAGACCAATAAGAATAGTAAGATTCTTTCCCTCTCTGTTCTGGACAGCCATGTTAACATACATAAATCAATAGAATATACATACTTGTGTTGAATAACAGGATATATATGTAAAATGATATAATGGATTGTGGAAGCTTAAAGTACATAAATCATTTATATCTATAGACACCAACTCTGTATAACATTACATATATATACATATATATCCATACTATAGGCATTACACTATATGTATATACAAATCACATAGAGATTATTAAATCTATTTAACATATATATATAAAACTATCTAATTTTATGTTAAAAATAAACAAAAATAGAATATAATATTGCAGATTATTATGTAACAGCATGTTAATATACTTAAGAGATGTGGAAACAAGATATTGCTACAAAATATGATGCAGGGGAAAGAATAAATATACCAGTGCTCATTCTAAATGTGTTTAAATAGAGACTAGATGATGTTTTGTCCACTTTTCAACTGCCTTCATGGCTGATGGAACAAATTTTTTCTTTCCTCCCATTCTACCAGTGGAAGACTTCACATGTTTGGGGTAGACAACTCCCAGTCCTCACCAATGAGTTTGAGACTCCCTTGGTTACCCTCAACCTGGTTTAGCCTGCCTGCTGAAATGTTTTACTGGGGTGTGGCATTGGTGTCAGAACACTTACAAATACCAAGACTGGTTTGTTGAAAATGATGGGGAAATACAGAAACTGCTAAATGCAAAATGAGAATTCCAAAGGATTTACCAGTAGTATAGATCATTTATTTATATCTTTAATATTTATATATTGTTCTATGATATAATATTCTATATTCTATATATATATAATATATATCTAGGATGTACTATTCTATCTATATAATATTTATATATTCATAATATTTTATAATAATATTTATATATTATTCTAGGATATTATATTCTATGTTCTATATATCTATAATATATATATATATATATATACACCTAGGATATAATATTCTATATTCTCTCTCTCTCTCTATATATATATATATATAATATTCTAGGAAGGCAACATTTAATTACATCAAAAGTAAAGAACAAGTGAAGTTATGAGAGATGCATAACTCTTCACTCAGTAAGAAGGAAGATGAAATTTAATTTTATTCAGATAATAATAAACCTTTCCAAGGAGTAACACATTGACACTGAGGCTGACATTTGCATTCCCAGAGCTAGCTCAGTATTTTGGGAGTCTCTGAAAGAAAGTGTGGGAGAGAAGAGGTATTAGACTGACTACCAAACTGAAGGGTTATAGAGCTATTGCACTGACCTCATTTCTATATGCCTGTGGAACCAGTCTACCAGTGCCATGTCAGAAAACTGAATCACTTCCATTTAAATTGTCTTAGGAAGATTCTGAAGATAACCTGACAGGAGAAGATACCAGACACTGAAGTCCTTTCTTATGCTAAACTGCCTAGAATTCCAATATTACTACAGAGAGTATAACTATGATAGTCTGGACACGTCGTTAGAATGCCAGACGTATACTTGCCAAAAAGATTATTTTGTGGAGAAACTCACAGAAGGCAAGTACTCACAATGGGGTCAGAAGAAGTGATACTGAGACACCCTGAAGATCTCATTGAAGAACTTTAGGATTGATTGTACAGCATGGGATCACCCAGCATAGCATGCCCTCATTAGTGAGGGTGCTGCACTTTGAGAGGAAGGCAGAATTGTGATATCTATAACTTTAGAATAAACACTTCAGGTGTTCCCGTGGACTATTTGTGCCCAACCACAGTTGGTCACACTGTAATTTGTCTCAAAATAGTGATGTCATTTTGGTCTTTGATAATGAAGGGCAAGAATCAGCCAATTAATTGTAATACATATAGATTCTGTGGCTTGCCCAAGGTCAACAAAGGCAATGAGTGGAATAAGCAGGTTTGAGTGCATAACTCCTGACTCCAATTTCAGTTCTCTTTCCCCTTGAACTGCATGGGTTGCTTTTCTAGGTATCACCTTGAACACAAATTTGAACAGTTGATAATTTTCTAAAAGGGACTCCCCAGCTTCATCAAAAGAATGACTCAGTTCAAAACAACTCCTAATTTGCCAAAAACAAAGGCTAGCCAAGTTGGGTGTCTAGAAATAATTCTTTTTTTTTTTTTTTAGGTTTTTGCAAGGCAGACAGGGTTAAGTAGCTTGCCCAAGGTCACACAGCTAGGTGATTATTAAGTGTCTGAGACCGGATTTGAACCCAGGTACTCCTGACTCCAGGGCCGGTGATTTATCCACTACGCCATCTAGCCGCCCCTCTAGAAATAATTCTTAGAAGAATCTTAAACATTTGTTTGCATTAATCCCAACAAAGCACAAATTTATTTCCATTTATCCTGGAATAAGGTTAAAGAGAGTATGATGGGGTAGCTAGATGGCTCAGTGGATAGAGCACCAGCTCTGGAGTCAGGAAGACCTTAGTTCAAATCCAGCCTCAGACACCTTGATACTTAGCTGTGCGATCCTGGAAAGTCACTTAAATCCATTGCCTTGCAAAAACTAAAATAAAAATAAAAATAGTGTATGATAGGCTTAAGCAATAAGAACAACTTCTTCCTTCCAATGTAACCTTTACAAGGCTCTTCTTCAGGAGTACAATACATACCATCATGCATTCCCTCTCATTTCCCTAACCTTTAAAACACCTGAGCCAGTCTCCCTGTATACAGGTAAAATAACCTGAATAATGTCGTTGTTACTGATAGGATCTCTTATCCACTTTCAAAGTCCTTCTATGAAGAAAGACAGGGATCAGATATATTGTTTCAGTCATCCAACAAACTAATCCATTCTCTGGGTCATTTATCCAATCTTCAAACAAACATTTGTCAGGCAACAGTTAAGTATAGAATCCTGTTATAGATATTGAAAAATTTCAAAGCATAGATAAGTCAAAATTAATGCTTTCATAAAACTTACACTCTAATAGAAAGTAGAAATATTGACACTAATGACCATAATAGAAATATTTTATGGTAGTTATATCTGAGAATTACAAAATGAAGTAATATAAGAAGGGAAAATCAGTATTGAGCAGAGATATTGGAATACCCTTCAAGGCGGAAGCTATATTGACTTCAAACTTAAAAGATATGAAGGAAATGAGAGGGAACAAGGGGGAATTGATTACCTTAGTTTCCCACTGGCATCTTATAGGCAAAGATCATTAGATTGTTTTTAAGAATGACTGTGGATACAACAAATAGACTCAAAGAGATACATATGAGATTTCCTCATGTGTTTTGATTCCTTTCCAAGGTGGGGCTGTACCAGTAGAACACAATGATAACATGTGAAAGGAAAGAAGCTTGCAGACACAGACCAGGTTGTCTTGGTGCTTTAAAAAACTCTGCTAGGGGTGGCTAGGTGGCGTAGTGGATAAAGCACTGGCCTTGGAGTCAGGAGTACCTGGGTTCAGATCCGGTCTCAGACACTTAATAATCACCTAGCTGTGTGGCCTTGGGCAAGCCACTTAACCCCATTTGCCTTGCAAAAACCTAAAAAAATAATCTGCTTTTTGGGGAGGCTAGGTGGCGCAGTGGATAGAGCACTGGTCCTGGAATCAGGAGTACCTGAGTTCAAATCCGACCTCCGACACTTAATAATCACCTAGCTATGCGGCCTTGGCCAAGCCACTTAACCCCATTGCCTTGCAAAAAAAAAAAACCTAAAAAAAATCTGCTTTTTTCTTTTTTGATTGTTCCTTGAACATCTTATACTGCCTTTCAAAAAGAAATATGGCTATATCATACACCATTTACTCTTAATGCTTAAGGGCACTAATTTCCAGAAATAATTTAAACTAAAGCACTAAGAGACTTAAACTACCTTCTTCTGAACAGAATTTCTTTTGACTTTTTGATTCAGAAACACTCATTTCCTTATTATACTAAAAGATGGCCCATAATGAAATATAAAAAAAAGACACATCAACAAGCTTGCCTTTACATAATAGCTCTCAGGGGCTGCATGCCAAATGCAGTACTCCATGGAAGAGTTATTAAGCTTCATAATAGTAGGCTTCTTTATTATTGCTTATTTGGAAAAAAAAGTATTTTTTCATCAATAATTATTCTTGTGACTAGTTAGGGTTGAACTACCTTGATGCTAGTCTATTTTCATAGGATCTCTTTAGGTTTCTATTCTACTCACCCTCACTTACTCCTATTAAAAAACCTTTGCCTAAATTTTAAAATTTTACTTAAAATATCAATTTTTCCTTTCTCAACATATTTATCCTTTTCTCTGAATTTTTCCTCCATCTCTTTTCCCACTCAGTTAAGTGACTAAAATCTTTTCTCCATTCTCCATAGATTATTTTTATTAATTTTCTTTTATTGAATCTTATTTTAGGAAGTTTTTCTTTGTTTTGCTCTAAGTTATTATCTTCCTGCCCATCTTGGTGTACTTTGTTTTTTTCTGCTTTGTGAGATGTAACCTTTTCTTTTCCTTCTCTCTGGTTCCCTGCTGACATAAGAATTTTCTGACACACTGGTTTTGAACTCACTAGCAAATTTCTATTTTATTGCTTTTATAGATCTTGCCATGACCTTCATTTTTTTCTGCTATTTTTTTTCTGCCTCAATATTAGAAGTACTTTATTATAAGTATTTATGTTGGAAGCTGTATTGGATGGTAGAAATGACAGTCATTTCCAAATCTTGCTGCCCAGTTCCCAATCCTGCTTTCAACACAATTTTCTTCTCAAAGGTGGTACACTTTTGTCTCTAGCTCTGGGCTTCATTCTCTACATATTCTGGTTATCAGTTGACTATAGAAATTTACATATCCTTTCTTTTGAAGTGGAATGCTGGTTTGAGGTGCAAATGTCTTTTAAAGAAAGTGATTTCAGAGCAGCTAGGTGGCATAGTGAGGGCTGCTAGGTGGAGTAGTGGATAAAGCACAGCCCCTGGAGTCAGGAGTACCTGGGTTCAAATCTGATTTCAGACACTTAAGGATTACCTAGCTATGTGGCCTTGGGGAAGCTTTGCAAAAAAAAAAAAACACCTAAAAAAAAGGAAAGTGATCTCATAAATTAACTTTTATCCCAGAGGTGCCATCATTTACACATCTCCTACTCCCATGGAAATGCTCTTCAATGGGACCTTCTCCCCACAAAAATATGAGATCTTCCTTCTTCCAAATCTTTCAGTCTCTCTCCTCTGGCACTTTTTCCATTCTACCACAGCATTCTTTCTTTCTCAAAGACTATAGGATAACCATCCCTTCAGTATTCATCCATGTACTCAAATGAGGTAAATGATTGTTTCCCCTGTTCACACATATTCTTCCTTCACTTTCATATATCCATCCATTGTGATTCCTCCTCTTACATGGCATTGAGTCACATCTAGGGAATCAGGACATTTTGTACATTACTGGACTTCAGTTCAGCTTCTGCATCTTTGCTCTTCCTATTCTTTTAGTTCTGCTCAATTATTTATCCCTCTATGTCCTTCTTTCTCTTTTTTAAAAATCTCTATCAGTTGTTTCTTAAATCTCATAGGCTAATATTTTTTAAACGACAATTTCTAGGCAGGAGATAGTTGATTTGTTTCCCTTTCTTCCTTTTTCTGCATTGAATAAATTCTGGGAATACAAGACTGGCTTCAAGTTAGTTTTAGTCTTCTTGTCATCAGGTTCAACATAGCCACCCATTCTCATACCCTACTCAGTTCTTATTTCTGTCCTTCTTCCCTCATATAATTGAGTAAATCATTGCCACTTCATACAAAGTGGAAAGGATGTTGGTGTCACTGAATTTGCAGGGGATGGCAAGATTAAGCTTTCCTTACCCCTAGACCAAATCTCAAGATTTTCTTATAATGTAGTGCTATAAATGCATGCAAACTAATGGTGAAAGGATCTGAGTGAACATTCTGAGAATTAAAGTTCTCTAGTGTTAATTAATAACCACTTGTTGGTGGTTTTGCATTATTCTTTTATAGATTTATTTATAATTACTCTACAGCTTTTACACAAAATGGTGAGCTTGAATCAAAGTGAGAGAATATATTTGATGGCATTTGAGTCTTGTTTTTATCAACTATTCCAATTATCAAACTTTTTATAAAAAATTAAACTTATTAATTCATTGGTATAGGAAACTTCCAGTGAGCAACTTCCTCTAACAATGCAGATCAGCATCTTCTCTGCATTTATAGTCTTAGAAATTGCCTCAGGCTTTGAGAGGTTAAGATATTTGTTTCAGGTTACAGAGGTAGTATAAATCAGAAGTAGGACTCAAAATTAGATTTTCCTGATTCTTCTATATCATGCTTCCTATTTTTAAACCAGTATCAGATAGAATAACTTTGAAGATTACAATGTTATAGGATGAGCTGGGTATCTGGAACTAAAAGACCTTAATTTCTGCTTTTTTCATAATTTTCTTAATTTTTTTACCCTTTATTCTTTAGATAAAATTTTGTTTTTATTTTGTTTAATTCGACAAAGTAACACCTTGGTAATTTGATCTGTCTGCCTCTAAAATCATTAAAATACTTTAAGCAATATTATCTTTTGCCCATAGCCACACAGCTAGGTAATTATTAAGTATCTGAGGACAGATTTGAACTCAGGTACTCCTGACACTAGGGCCAGTGCTCTATTCACTGTGCCACCCATCTGCCCCCAATATTATCCTTTTTAATTATACTAGCATGGCCTAACCATGAGCAATCAATAACTCCCAAATTATTTGCCCTTATTTTTTGAAAAAAGTGGTTTTGTTGCATTTATAGAAATAGTGAATATGATTTGATAGGTGAACTGAAGACTATTTTATGCATTTTGCAGTTATTGTGAATGAAATTTATTTTTATAAATTATGCTTAGATTTGGTAATAATATCCTGAAATCTTGTTGATTCATGTTTGATTTATTTTATACCCTGTTTTTTAAAAATGATTAATACTCTCAATTAATTTTAATGAATCTCTGGGGTTCTCTATATAAACTATTATATCATTTTGAATAGTGATAGCTTTGTTTTATCTTTTCTTAAATTGTTTTAATAGTCTTTTTTTGAGTTTCTAGAGTTTCTAGAAATATCTCAAGTAGCAATCACAATTATCCTAAAAAAAATTCTAAGGGAAAGTATATAAAATGTATTTAAATATTTGTCTGATTATAATGTCACATAGAGAATAGACTAGCTCGTCAGGATCAGGTGATAGAAAATAGCTCAATGAGTAGAAATTACAATATGGGAGACTTCAGTTGAATATGAGGAATTATTGCCTAATAATTAGAGTTGTGCAACAATGAAAAGCCTTCCTTATGAGACAGCACACTCGTTGTCAAAGATAATGTTAATGAACACCCATTCAGCAAATCAATACAGAAGACAAAGCTAGCATCAATAACTAGAAATTATAGTGGGGAAGATTTCACCTCAGTATATGGAAGTATTTCCTTCCCCCTCCATTTTATTGTTTTATTCTATCTCTCTTTTGAATATTATTTTATTTCTCAATTGCATACAAAGATTTTTTTCAACATTTAACATTTATCTTTTTTGTAAGCTCTTAAAATTCCACATTTTTCTAACCTACCTCCCTTCCCTCTCCCACCTCTTGACATGAAGTAATCTAATATGGGTTATACATATGCAATCATGTTTAGCATTTCCATATTAGTCATATTGTGAAAGAAGACTCAGAATTAAAGGGTAAAAACATGAGAAAAAAAAAACATAAAGTAAGGTTTGTTTTTGTTTTTGCAAGGCAATGGGGTTAAGTGGCTTGCCCAAGGCCACACAGCTAGGTAATTATTAAGTGTCTGAGGGCACATTTGAACTCAGGTACTCCTGACTCCAGGGCCTGTGTTCTATCCACTGTGCCACCTAGCTGCCCCTAAAGTAAGTTTTTAAAAGTAATAATAGCATGCTTTGAATGCATTCAGATTCAAAAAGTTTTTCCTCTGGATGCAGATGGCATTTTCCATCACAAGTCTTTCAGAACTGTCAGTTGGGGAGAGCTGAGTCCATTGTAGTTGATCATCAAACAATGTTGCTGTTAATGTGTACAATGTTCTCCTGGTATTGCTCACTTCACTCAGTTTCAGTTCATATAAGTTCTTCCAGACTTTTCTGACATCTGCTCATTCACGATTTCTTACAAAACAATAGGACACCATTACACTTATATACTGTAATTTGCTTAGCCATTTCCTAGTTGGTGGGGAATTTTCCCTTCTTTGTCAATTCCAAAAGAACTGCTAAAATATTTTTTACATGTGGGTCTTTTTATGATCTCTTGGGATACAAACCTGGAAGTGGTATTGCTTGATCAAAGGATATAAATAGTTTTATTGCCCTTCAGCATAGTTCCAATATGAAAGTTTTTTCTAATAGAGCTGTCCAACAATGGAAGGTCTTACTTTTTGGGATATACTAAGGATAACTGAAAGTGTTGAATGAATAGGGTCCTATTAATGATAAGGTGGGAATTAGATTACATCTTAGTTCCCTTCCAACACTAGATTTTATAATTCTACAGGTAACATCCACACATCAAATTCCTGTTGACTCCCATTCAAAGAAGCAAAAAGAATATGAGCCAGACCAATCAGACCTGGATTACAGAATTTCTCCTTTTGGGTATTTCTGATGATCCTCAGATTCAACTGATGCTCTTTGTATTGTTCCTGGTTGTCTACTTGGTTACTGTTTTTGGAAATCTACTTCTTATCTCCCTGGTTCTGACTGATTCACAGCTTCATACACCCATGTACTTTTTCCTGTGCAACTTGTCTACAGCTGACCTCTTCTTTTCTACCACCATTGTTCCCCAAGCCCTATTCAACTTGCTGTCCAGGAGGAAGAACATTTCCTTCATAGGATGTGCAGCTCAGCTTCTTCTCTTCCTCCTTTTTGGTTGCACAGAGTGTGCATTGCTAGCTGTGATGTCCTATGACAGGTACCTGGCAATCTGTGATCCCATGCACTACCCTCTCATCATGACAGGAAGAGTGTGTGCCCACCTATCCTTGGGGTGCTGGGCTAGTGGTATTCTAGTTTCTTTGGTGGATAGCACATTTACGCTAAGGCTCCCTTACCAAGGAGACAATAAGATTGCTCATTTCTTTTGTGAACCCCCAGCAATCCTGGCCCTGGCATCTGCAGACATCCACAGTGCAGAGACAGCCATTTTCCTTATGGGTGTGTTAATTCTTCTTGCACCTGTATCCCTGATTCTGGTCTCCTATGGCTCTATAATAGTGACTGTGGTCAGGATGAAGACAACCTCAGGGAGACTTAAAGCTTTCTCTACATGTGGCTCCCACCTTCTTGTAGTCATTCTTTTTTATGGGTCAGGAATAATCTCTTATATGACACCCAAGTCTGCTAAGTTGCTTGGGAAGCTGGTGTCAATGTTTTATTCAGTGATAACACCCATGCTTAACCCTCTCATCTACAGCCTGAAGAATAAAGATGTGAAGAGAGCACTCAGGAATGCAGCCATCAAGAGACTATTCTGCAAACTCTGATGCTCTAATTATAATTGGATTTGAAAATATTCCAAAGTTTGCTTTATGACACTTTTGGAATAAATTGTTTTTCCCTTATGAATGAGGCACAGAGAAATCATGGGTGCAGCTGTGTCTATACCTAATATGTCCCATATTACCCGAGGGTGTGGGAAGAGGTGATACATCTTTCACATTGGTGAATGGGGTGAAGTTATGTTAATCAGGAACTCTATGAGAAAAATATAATTACTATGGCATTATCAAAGACCCTGGACATTATGCATCACATTTCGGACTATTAAACCAGTTGCATTGTAATGATTCTTGGGAACAAAGAGAGGCAGCCATGTATTTAGGAAGTGAATGGAAGCTGCACAAAGACAAACCTGATTTTAGCCAGCTATACATATTTATATACTGATCAAAATGTGCATAGTCCTGATGTCATTGTATAATTTTATATTAAGACTTATTCTGCATTATTATATTTTTTTCCCTGAATCCAACATTTAAAAAATAGACACTTCCAAGTTGAAGTATAGACAGAGGAAGATGATCAAAATAATCAACAATCATTTATTAAGTAGATAAACTGTGATAGACATTAGGGACATAAATGCAAGGAAAGAAATGATTCCTAGTCTTATGAATTTTAGTGATATTGAG
The DNA here is from genome assembly GCF_037893015.1 of Macrotis lagotis. Classification (NCBI taxonomy): domain Eukaryota; kingdom Metazoa; phylum Chordata; class Mammalia; order Peramelemorphia; family Peramelidae; genus Macrotis; species Macrotis lagotis. Next base: position 321,922,337 of record NC_133658.1, on the reverse strand, counting down.
TGGCCATGAAAATGGAATACAATGATTCATTGAAGGAATCATAGAATAGCTTAGTTGAAATGACATTTCAAGTTTCTTCTAGCATTGTGTCCACCTAAGACATAATCTGTTAAATATTTTTGAGATTCTATCAACCACTACTGCTTGAAGTCCATCAGTAGTATATGAAGCTCACTACTTTCTTAAGTATCATATTCCTCACTAGACAGCTTTAAAAATTATGTTTTTTTTCCTTCTACTTATCCAAAGTATTTGCTGCTTCTAACTCAACCTCCTGGAGCAAAACAGAACAGGTATAATTCCTCTTTCACAAGAAAGTTTATTAAATACCCAAAAACATTTAAATATTTTTTTCCTGCTGTCTAAATATATTTAATTTCCTGACCTTCTATTTCATACTATTGATATGTATTTTCCTTGAAATTCAGTAAAATCTCTAGGTCTTTTTCATACAAATTTTCTCTAAAATGACCTTCCCTTCTGCATTTAATTTCCTGAACTCAAAGGTAAGACCTTTATTTTATCTTAAAGTTCACCCTAAAAACAGAGATTCTTCTTTTTCTTATGGAATTTCTTTTGAATTATTTTTCTGTCATTCAATATAGTATCTTCCCTTCCAAGATTTATGTTATCTACAAAGTTAATAAGCATAGATCCAAGTAATTGAACAATAGAGTAAGGTATAATATGAATTATTTTAGGTAATGATATAGACTTCAGGTTAACACTAATAGATTGATTTGAAACCAATCATTCAATCATATACACATCTACCAAACTATTATGCAATTTAACTCCTGTATGTGGATTCCATATTTAAGAAAAGTGAGAAGGATTTTGTCAAATACTTTCTAAAGATCTAACTATATATATCGTTAACATTCCACTTTATCTGTCAGTTTCTTAAAGTTCTTAAGAGAGACTTTCATGGTGTCCTGGCATTGTTCTTCTGACCACCTTGTGAGTGCTTGCCCTGTGTGAGTTTTCTATAGAATAGTCTTTTTTGGCAAGTGTTCTTCTGGCATTCTAACAATGTCCATTGCGGATCTTCAGAATCTCCCAAAGACAATTTAAATCAAAGTAATTTAGTTCCTGACATGACGCTGGTAGACTGTACAAGTTTCACAGGCATATAGCAATGAGGTCAACACAAAGGCTCCACAGACCTTCAATTTGGTAGTTAGTCTAATATCTTTTCTCTCCCACACTCTCTCTTGGAGCCTCCCAAATACTGAGCTATCTTTGGCTTAATCTCATTGTCACTGTGTGCCTCCCGGGAAAGGACACTGCCAAGGTAAATGTACTTATCCACAGTACTCAAAACTCTTTCATTTGCTGTAATTGATGGTTCCACACATGGATAGTGTGATACTGGCTGATAGAAAACCTGTGTATTCTTGGTGTTAATTATTAAACCAAAATTAGCACAAGCAGCAGAGAATCAATTCATACATTGTTTCAACTCAGGTTCAGAGGCTGCATTTAGTGCAGAATCTTAAGAAATTTAGACTTGATTGTACAGCATGGGAGACACTGACATAGGCCTGTCCAGTACGGTGTGCCATCAGTGAAGGGGCTGCACTCTATGAGGAAGCCAGAATTGAAGCAGTTCAAATGAATTATGACATACCTAAGTTTAGAGTACTCACTCAAGGTGTTCACATGGGTTATTTGTGTCTAGTATACTGAACTTGTATTGGTTGATCAGCCACTGTTGGACATACTGTAATTTATCTCAGACATAGTGATGTCATTTTGATCTTCTTCAGTAATGAAGTGAGAAAGATGAAGGACAAATACCAACCACCTATCACTTTAGAAACATAAGAAAAGTAAAATAAGGAAAGGTATTTAAAGTGGTAGAACTTACTTTTGATGGCCTATCTCTTATTGATCACTATTTTGTTTTGTTTTCTTTTCTCTTTTCTTTTTTTTCAAGGCAATGGAGTTAAGTGACTTGCCTCAGATCACATAGCTAGGCAATTATTAAGTATATGAAGTCGAATTTGAACTCGGGTACTTCTGACTCTATGGCCAGTGCTCTATCCACTGTACCACCTAGCTGCTCCCACTATTTTGTTTTCTAAATGATTTTCAAACCATACTTATACATTTCTTTGTTAATAATTAAAGCTTACTTGCATATAGTTTAGAGATGCAATCTTCCCTTTCTTCAAAAGCACACTTGCTTGTTCTTCAATTCTGTGGAATCTGTAGAACCTCTATTTTTGAATATGAAAAAGATTCCTACTGTGTTATAGATGTAGTAACATTTTTGTAGTAAATTTTTGGAAGGACATGAACTAGAGGCAAACAGGCTGCATATATATATGTGAGATCAAAGGTCTATCTGAGTATTTTGATATATATATATATATATATATATATATGCTTTGTACATCTATCTCTGTCTTTCTATTTATCTATCATCTATTTATCTTATTTCCTATGATAGTATGTAATTTATTGCAAATTGTGAGCAAAAGGATTGATTAATTTTAATTAATTAAATAAAGCATCAAGAAAAGTTCTTAGAACACAATTAGTACTTAATAAATTGATTGATTAAATTGATTGCTGCTCAGGACAAATGAATTTTTCCAAGGTTTTGGGTCAAATATAAATTTGGTTACTGTGACTAATGTGATTATTATCCTGTCTGTTTCTCAAATTTCTTCCTGAGTTCAATGGTGCATTTTTCCACGAAGATACTTGAAATCATTTTCCCATTTTATCATGTGTTTGACTGTTAGACTGGGATTCCTAAAGGAAGTATTTCATTGCAGAAGAAATTCTACCCTTTCTTCCTTAAACTTCAAAGCATTTAGTCTAAGGCTCTGACATCAGGAATACTCAGTTCATAATGTTGCTGATTGTAAATTAAGTTTTTTGATTTCCATTTTTTTTTCTAACATTTGTTTTGCAGAGAGGAGTCCCTGTTTGATTTCAACAGCTTTCACATAAGCCTATTCCTGAGTCTAGAATTCCTCATCTCTCAACATCACTGATAGACAGAAAAAAAGAGAGAGTGGGAACAAGAGGTAAAACAGGGGAAACTATTTTCATTGTTCTGCGGAGGAGACAGAATTCAGCTTACAAAAGCATTATTGGCCAAAATTGAGTTTATATTTTTCCCAATGAAAGATTTTTTTCTTTTAAAGAATGCAGAAATTTGCATCTTTAGACATTTGAGTAAGGAGGACAGTGAAGGGGAGGAAGCTCACAGAAAGTTTTCTTTCTGGAAGGGATAATGGAAAGTTTAAAGAGAACTTGTTAACTTCTTCATCTTCTTGGGGTTGAGAGGAATTATTTTTCCTTTTGAACACCACATTTCCTTTGGTCAAGATAATGATTTTGGAGAACTGGACTATAGTGAGCATCCTTACTACATAATTTCTTCTATTTCTGTATCTGACTACTTATTTTGTAACATTTATGGGCAATATCACTTTACCAACCTCAACATTACACTGCCTCTGTCTTGCACAACTGCTTGTACTTTTTTCCTGAGGATGTGGGAAAATTATGACACTAATGCACTCTTGGTGGAGTTGTGAACTGATTAAAGCATTCTGGAGAACAAATTGTAACCATGCCCAAACAGTAATTAAACTGTGCACATTCTTTGATACAGCAATACCACCACTAGGCCTGTATCCCAAAGAGATTAAAAGGGGGGAGGGGAGACTCGCATATACAAAAACATTTATAGCAACTCTTTATGAGGGTGGTAAAGAATTGTAAATTGAGAGGATGTTCATCAGTTTGGGAATGACTAAACATCATACAACTGTAATGGAATGCTGTTGTGCTATAAGAAATGATTGGCAGGTAGATTTCAGAAAATCCTGTAAAAACTTATATGAATTGATATAGAGTAAAATGAGCAGAAGTAGAACACTGTATCCATTAGCAGCAACTTTGTGTAATGATCAGCTATGATTGACTTAGTTCTCAGCAATACAATGATGCAAGACAAATCCAAAAGACTCTTGATAGAAAAATGCTATCAACATCTAGATAAAAAAAACTGATGGAGATTGAAGCATACTATTCTCATTTTCTTTATTCTTTTAATGTTTTTTTCTTGCTTTTGATCTGTCTCTTCTTTCACAGAATAGTTAATATAGAAATATATATGATTGTTCATATATAATATTTGTCAAATTGCTTACCATCTTAGGGAGGGAATAGGTGAAGGAAAGAGAGAAAATTTGGAAAATTTTGTTAATGAATGTTAAAAATTGTCTTTACATGTAATTAGGAAAAATAAAATATTATTTTAAAAGAAAATGTGTCCTTCCTAGCAGTGTTAGCTTGGTCATTGTACCAATAAATCTAGTTATCCTTCTGATTAGAGATTCAATCATCTCTTTTCTTGATTGTGCAACTCAGATGGATTTTTCTTTGGGTTTGCTATGTGATATACCTTGGTATATGACCACTCTGTAGCCATGCATGATCATTCACAGTATTTACTTATCATGGGGCACAGAACCTGCATCTGCCTAGATGCTGACTCTTCCTTTTCAAGGTTTTCTCTGACCACAACAGAACCAACTTCTATTTTCAGCTTTCTAATCTGTTTAGCTTTTACATTTCAATAAAACCAAATCTCAAAGCATCTCTCCAACTTTTAAAATTAAAATTTCCCATTTTAAAAATCTCTGGTCCAGTCAAATGAGCCTTCTCTCTGTTACTTATACATGACATGGTACTCCTTGCCCCATACCTTTTCACTGGTCATCCCTAGGCTCTGAATATACTCCTTCTTTTGCTGTCCCTTTTAGAATTTCTCTTCCTTCAAGATACACTTTAATTACCACTTTCTGGGGGAGGTTTTTCTTGAGCCTTGCAAATTGATAATGTCCTCCATCACAAACTTCCTTGTATGTAACTTCCTTGCATTCATTTATGTTTATTATCTTTATATTTGTTATGTATAAGCTTATAAAGTATTTTCTCTAATTATTATATGCGTTCCTCAAATATGGAAATTATTTCATTCTTTGTATTTGTGTTCCCAGAACTTTGCTCAGTGTCAGATACATGGCAGATGCTTAATGAATGCTGATTGATTAATAAAAAAATTGAAATTGAAATTGAAATGCCATTTTTTACCTTTTTTAAGTCACTGGCAAGTGACTAAATCTTTCTTCACATCAGTTTTGTCTTCTATGAAATGGTGATATTAATATCTGTACCACTTTACATTACAAGGTTGTTGTGAGGCTCACATGTGTGACTGTGTAAAACATTGGTTAAACTTAAAATCACTATATAAATATCAGTTTTTTATTATTATCATTATTAAGTAGAAATGAAATTAGGCCACTCACTGTGCCTCTGGTCTTTTCTGGGAACATATTTAATAGGTTGGTTATCTTACTTTCCCTTATGTGTCCAAGAGGGAAGGAAGAACATTTCTTCACTAAGCCTTACTTGAAGGCATACACAATGTCATATGGGAATAGAACAACTGTACTTTTAGCCCAGTAGCCCAACTGATAGTGTGATCATCCATCACTGGATGACTGCAGCATTCATGAGAGTAATAGTAACCCAAATGACAGAGTAGTTAATTGTGTTCTTTGGTAAGAATGCATGAATCAGATTGTTTGACTTTATGTTATTGAAAAAAATATATTATTGTCTTGCTGATGCTTTTCCATCTGCAAAAATATATCTGGGAATGTTCTTAAACTAATAAGAAGCCAGGAAAGAGATACAGGATGGAAGATGAACACATCATTTTGTACCTAGAAGAGTGAAAGAGACACAGTGAGAAAGGATGTTTCAAATCATTGAGGATGTAGGTGGAGAATAGAGTCAAGATGGCAGAGAACAGTCTGGAGTTTTACCAGGTTTCCCTTGGAAATAAAATTCATTGAATCTCTAAATGGATTCTGGAATGACAGACTTCACAAAAGGATAGAGCAGAACATTTTCTGGCTTAAGACATCTGGGAAGGATTTAATGAGGGGTCTGTCTTGTTAGAGTGGAGAGGGAACTTGACTAGATGAAAGGAGCAGAGCCCAGCACATGGAGCAGAGCCCAGTGTAGGTGTAGTACAGAATAGGCCAGTCAGAGGCTCCTGGGTCCTGGCTCAGGGGACTGGCTGAGAGGGCTCCAATATAGGTAAAGACAACAAATTTGGAGTCCCAGAAGTCTGTGCAGGCTGCAACTGGATGGCCCCAAACCAGTGAGCAAGCCACTAGCATTCCCAAACTAGAAAGCTTGTGATTTGGTCTCTCCTCCAAAACAAGACACTTGGGACAATACCCCTGTAGCCTGGGAACAGAGTTCAAAATGAATAAGAAAAGCCATGACTATAGAAATTTATTTGGAAGAGTATGGCAGAAAAAGTACTACATTTGAAGTCCCAGAGGGAAATACGAATTGCTTCATCCTCAAGAGACTTCTTACAATAACTCAAAAAGAATTCTTAAAATCAAGTACAAAACTGGGAAGAAATGCAAGAGAAATTAAATATCTTGAAAAAGGAAGATCAAAAAATGAGTGAAGAAAGCAACTCTCTTACAGTATAATTGGGAAAATGGACAAGGAAAATAGCTCTTTAAAAATAAAATTGTACAAATGGGAAAAAAGAAAACAACTCCTTCAAAAATGCAATTGGACAAATGGAAAAAGAAAGGAACTCTAAAAATACAATTGGGCAAATGGTAAAAAAAAGAAAATACCCTTAAAAATTGAATTGGCCAAATGGCAAAGGAGAAAAGCTAACTGAAGAAAATAATTCCTTGAAAAATAGAATTGGGGAGGGGTGGCTAGGTGGCGCAGTTGATAGAACACAGGCCCTGGAGTCAGGAGTACCTGAATTCAAATCCAACTTCAGACACTTAATAATTACTTATCTGTGTGGCCTTGGGCAAGCCACTCAACCCTGCCTTGCAAAAACAAAACAAAACAAAAACAAAAAACAAAACAAAACAAAAAGAAAAATAGAATTGGGCAAGTGTAAGTTAATGACTATATAAGATATCATGAATCAGTCAAACAAAATAAACAAAAAACAGAAATAAGTAGAGGATCTTGAAAATAGACGGGGGGGGGGGCAGAGCCAAGACAGTGGTGCGAAGGTAGCATTTCCTGAGAACTATGACCCCCCCAAATCCCCCCAAAAGAAAGGATGGATCTAGCCAAAATTTGGAGCGGCAGAACCCACAGAAAGACTGAGCGATACATTTCCCCAGTCCAAGATAACTTCGAACTTCCGTGGCAAAAGTATTTTTCACCAGGAATGGGGAGTTGGGAAAAAAGCCATGGCACAGCCCAGCCCGGCCCAGTCCAGCCCAGCCCAGGCCAGCCCAGTACACCTAGAGATCACTGGAAACAACTTGAAGGGGCAGTGAGAGAACTCTGCTCCACCAGAATGAGTGTGGAGTGAGGAGCATGGTTGCAGAATCTACATTGAGAATCTGGAGAAATCAGCCAGCACCCCAGAGACAGTAAAGGAAGTCTTCAGAGATTTCTCTGCTCTCCCTGGGGTAGAACTCTGCTGTTTGCTTACACTCACATATTGCAGTTTGAACTTTCATAGTAAATAACCAAGCTGGACCTCTCCTTATAGTTCCAGGGCAGAGGGTAGTGCTGTGGTCATCTACATATCAAAGCACAGACTAGAGAGCATAAGACTTTGGAGGAATAAAGGTCTCAATGGGATGTCCCCCCCCCAACAAACAACCCCAAAGCCTTGGAAGTGCTGTAAATTAGTCTTGGGCTGAGGAAATGAGTAAACAACAGAAAAAGAAGAATCTTACCATAGAGAATTACTTTAGTCCCATGGAAGATCAAAACACATCAGATGATGACAAAATTGAAGCTTCTGTATTCAAAATCTCCAAGAGAAATAGAAAATGGACTCAGACTATGGATGAGCTCAAAAAAGACTGAAAAACTATTAAGGGAGGTAGAAGAAAAATTGAAAGGAGAAATGAGAGCAATGTAAAAAAATCAAGAAAACCAAATCAAAAGCTTGGTGAAAGATATACAAAAAAATACTGAAGAAAATAATATGTTAAAAACCATTTTAGGCCTAATGGAAAAAGCAAAACAAAAGGCAAATGAGGAGAAGAATGCCTTAAAAAGCATAATTGGCCAGCTGGAAAAGGAAATAAAAAAGCCCTCTGAAGAAAATAACTCCTTCAAATGCAAAATGGAACTAAAGGAAGCTGATGACTTTGCAAGAAAGAAGGAAGAAATAAAACTCTGCCCAAAAAACCAAAAATTAGAAGAAAATGTGAAATATCTCATTGGAAAAAAACAACTGAACTCAAACTCAAAAACAGATCCAGAAGAAATAATTTAAAAATGATTGGGCTATCTGGAAGCCACGACCTGGAGAAGAGCCTAGATTTTATTTTTTCAAGAACTAAATATAGGGGTGGCTAGGTGGTGCAGTGAATAGAGCACTGGCCTTGGAGTCAGGAGTACCTGGGTTCAAATCTGACCTCAGACACTTAATAATTACCTAGCTGTGTGGCTTTGGGCAAGCCACTTAACTCCGTTGCCCTGAAAAATCTAAAAAAAAAAAAAAACTGAAGAAAAAGAGTGAATACAGCAAAATTGTCCTGAGATCCTAGAAGCTGAGAGTAAATAGAAATCTAGAGAATTCACCAGTCACCCCCTGAAAGAGATCCCCAAAGAAAAACTTCCAGGAATATTATAGCCAAATTCCAAATCTCAAATTAAAGAGAAAATTCTAAAAACTTCCAGAAACAAACAATTCAAATACTGAGGCTCCATAGACAGGATTACACAAGATCTAGCAGCATCTACATTAAGGGTTCATAGGGATTGGAATATGATATTCCGGAAGGCAAAAGATCTTGGTTTACAACCAAGAATCAACTACCCAGCAAAGCTGAACATCCTCTTTCAGGGGAAAAGATGGACTTTCAATGAAACAGGGGACTTCCAAACTTTCCTATTGAGATGATCAAGAGCTGAACAGAAAGTTTGATCTCCAAGTACAGGACTCTAGTGAACTATAGAGGGAGTGGAAGAGAGAGACTAACTATGAGGAACTTGATAATGTACTGTTTGTATTCCTGCATGGGAAGAAGATATTGATAACATATGAACTTTCTCATTTATAAGAGCTATTAGACAGAGCATATATAGACAAGGCATAGGAAGGAGAGGAATATAATGCTATGATGTGGTAGAGGGATGGAGTCAATGGGCAATAGGGGAAAGTACTGGGAGGAAGGAAAAGGAGATGAAGAAGAAGCTAAGAGATTTCACATAAGAGTCAAGAAAACATTTTTTTTCCAATGGAGTGGAGGGGGGGAAGGCAAGGGGGAATGAGTGAGCCTTCATTCTTATTAGAAATGGCTCAGGGAGGAAATGACATACACACTTAGGTGAGGAAATCTATCTTGCCCTGGAGAAGGATGGGAAGAAAGGGATGGGATGAGGGAGAATGGGGGGAGGGAAGGGGGAACAGGTTATAGAAGAGAGGGAAGATAGAGGGAGAGGGTACTCAGATTCAACACACTTTTGAACAGGGTCAGGATGAAAGGAGAGAGAGAATAGAATAAATGATATTGGGGAGAAATAAAGTGGAGGTACAGCTACTAATAGCAACTGAGGGAAAAATATTGAAGCAACTTCTGTGGCAGACTTATGATAAAGAAAGCAAATCACCCCAGAGACAGAGCCATCGAAATCTGAACACAGACCGAAGTACAATTTTCTCTCTCTCTCTCTCTCTCTCTCTCTCTCTCTCTCTCCTCTCTTTATATATATATATATATATATATATATATATATATATATATATATATATATATACTTGAGGTTCTCATCTTCTTGGGGGGAGGGGGTTTATGTTTATTCTTATGTTTACTCTTATAACATTCAATTTACATCAATGTATGGCATGGAAACAATGTGGAGACTGTCAGATAGCCTTCTGTGGGGGGAGTTAAGGGAGGAGCTGGGAAATATTTTAGAATTCAGAGTCTTGCAAAAAATGATGGGTACATATTACTATTGTATGTAATTGGTAAACAAATAAAATGTTAAAATGGAAAAAATGAAAATAGACCCAGAAGACATAATTTAAGAATTATTGGTCTACTCAAAATCCATGATAAAAAAGAAAGTCTGTACAACATCTTTCAAAAAGTTATCTTGGAAAACTGCACTGATATCCTAGAACAAGAGGGTAAAAAATCATTGAAAGAATCCACTGATCACCTCCTGAAAGGAATTTCAAAATGAAAATGCCAGTGAGTATTGGAGCCTAATTCCAGAATTATGAGATCAAAGTGAAGATATTTTAGAAAGCAAAATGTTAAGGAGTCATGGTCAGGATTATGCAGGACTTTGTAGCATCAACATTAAAGGCTGGAAAGGCTGGAATATGATATTCTGGAGGGCAAAGGAACTGGGATTGCAATCAAGAATCAATTACTCATCAAAACTGAACACACTCTTTCAGCAGGAAAATGGATATTCAACAAAATGCATGATTTTTTTTTAATTTTCCAGTTGAAAGGACCAAAGCTAAACAGAAAAATTCAGTCTTCAAACATGAGACTCAAGAGATACCCATGCATAAAAGATAAACAAGGAGAAAGGAAAGGAATGCTATTCATTGAGATTAAACTTGCTGCATCCCTACATGAAAGAATAATGTTTATAACTCTTAAGAACTGTACCTATATTAAAGGGAATATACTTAAAAGGTATGAATAGAAGTTGACTTTGAAGGGATGCTTTTAAAAAGTTAAAATATTAAAAAAGAGATTGTACTCAAAAGGGAAGACAGTGGAGGCAGAGTGGGGGTAAATTGCTTTACATGAAGAAGCACAAAGGATAGAAGAGAAAAAGAAGGGAGAGAATTGCTTGAATCTTACTTTCACCTGATTTGGCTCAAAGAGAGAATAACAGATATATTTGGTTGGGTTTGAGAATTTATCTTACCCTACAGGGAATTAGGAAGAGAAAGAGAGGAAACAGAATGAGGGGCTGATAGAAAGGAGGGCAGAAGGAGGTTAAAAATAAAATACATAAGAGAGAAGAAAAGGGAGAAGACGCTGATAAAAGGAGGGTAAATTGAGGGTTGCATTGGTCAGAAATAAAATAAGGTGAGGTGAGATTTAATGAAAGGAATGAGAAAGGATAGGATGGAGAGTAATACAGAGATAGCAATCATAACCCTGAAAGTGAATGGGATGAACTATTCCATCAAAAAGAGTTGGATAGAAAGTGAACTGAAATCTAGAATCCTCCAATATGTTGTATACAAGAAAAATGTTTGAAGTACAATGATACACACAGAGTAAAGGTCAAAGCTTCAGCTGAAGTAGCAATCCTGATCTCAGAGAAAGCAAAAGCATAAATAGATTTCATTAAAAAGGATAAGAAAGAAAAAAAACTGCATTATGCTAAAAGGTACCATAGACAGTGAAATAACACCAAACACTAAACATATATGTACCAAGTGGTATAGCATCTAAATTCTTAGAGAAGAAACTAAATGAGTATAGAAGACAGAATCAACAAAATTATACTAGTGGGGGGACCTCAATCTCTCAGAATTAGATAAATCTAATTTCAAAATAAATATGAAAATATTTTAGAATGGAATTTAAGAAAAGCTAGATATGATAGACCTCTGGAGAAAACTGAATGGGGATAGAAAGGAATAAATCTTTTTCTCAGCAGTACATGACACCTACAAAAATGACCATGTATTAGGGCAGAAAAACCTCATGACCAAATGCAGAAAGATAGAAATATTAAGTGAATCCTTTTCAGATCATGATGCAATCAAACCATGTAATAAAGGGACATGGAAAGAGAGACTTACTATTAAGTGGAAACTAAATAAACAAATTTTAAAGAATGAGGGCCTCAAGCAACAAAATAGTTTTATCCAAGACAATAACAATAATGAGACAACCTACTAAAACTTGTGGGATGCAGCCAAAACAATTTTAAGAGAAAATTTTATATCTCTAAATGCTTATATGAATAATATAGAAAAAAATGAATAAATTGGGCATGCAACTAAAAAAGCTAGAAAGAGAACAAATTAAAAATCCCTATTAAATACCAAATTAGAAATCCTTAAAATCAAAGGAGAGATTAATAAAATTGAAAGCAAGAAAACTATTGAACTAATAAATATAGCTAAGTGTTGGTTTTATGAAAAACAAAAAATGGAGAAATCTTTAATTTGGCTAAAGAAGAAAGCAAACTATATTAGCAATATCGAAAATGAAAAAGTAAGTTTGCCACTGAATGGAAGAACATTAAGGTAATAAGTCAGAGCTATTTTGCTCAATTGTACACCAATAAATCTGACAATCTAAATGAAATAAATGAATATTTACAAAAATATAAATTTCACAGATTGACAGAAAAGGAAATGAAATGATTATATTATATTAATTATAATTATTTATATGATATTAGTTATAATTATATTAATTACACTATTTCAGAAAAGAAATTGATCAAGTCTCCAATGAATTCCTTAAGAAAAAAATCTCCAAGATCAGATTGATTTACAAGTGAATTCTATCAAATTTTTAAAGAACAATTAATTCCAATTCTATATAAACTATTTTAAAAAATAGGCAAAGAAGGAGTTCTGCCAAATTCCTTTTATGACACTAATATGCTGCTGATACCTAAACCAGTAAGAGTCAAAACAGTGGAAAAAATTATAAACCAATTTCCCGAATGAAAAGTGATACAATAATTTTTAATAATACAATAGCAAAGAAATTATAGTAAGATATCACCACGATAATACACTAAGATCAGGTAGGATTTATACCAGGAATATACGGGTGAGTCAAGATTAGGAAAACTCTCAGCATTGTTGACCATATCAATAACAAAACTAATATGCATCATATGATTATATCAATAAATGCTGAAAAAGTTTTTGACAAAATATAGCACCCATTCCTATTAAAACACTAGAGAATATGGGAAAGAAATAGAGTTTTCCTTAAAATGTTAAGTAATATTTAATTAAAACCATCATCAAGCATTATATGTAATGGGGATGAACTTGAAGCATTTCCAAAGAGATCAGAGGTGAAGCAAGGACACCCTTTATATTGAAATTATTTAATATTCTGATAAAATAGCTTTAGCAATAAAAGATGAAAAAGAAATGGAAGGAATCAGAAAAGTAAACAAAATTCTTATTCTTTGCAGATGAAATTATGGTATACTTAGAAAATCCTAGTCAATCAATGAAGTACCTACTTGAAACAATTAGCACCTTGAGCAGAGTTGCAGGATATAAAATAAATCCACAAAATCATCAGCATTTCTATATATTACCAAGAAAGCACAGCAGTAGGAGATAGAAAGAGAAATTTCATTTAAGGTAGTTAGAAACAACATAAGATACTTGGAGGACTACATGCCAAGACAAAACAAAAAACTATATGAAAACAATTATAAAACACTTTTCACACAAATCAAATTAGTTCTAAATAACTGGAAAATGCCAATTGCTTATGGGGAGGCAGAGCTAATATAGTAAAAATGACAATTCTACCTAAATTAAATTACTTATTCAGTGCCATACTAATCAAATTACCAGATATTATCTTATAGAGCTAGAAAAAATATTAGCAAAATTCATCTGAAGGAACAAAAGATCAAGAATATCAAGGGAAATAATGAAAAAAGATGCAAAGAAAGGTGGCTTAGCCATACCAGATCTAAAATTATAATTCACCAGTCATCAAAACTATTTGTTATTGGCTACAAATAGAATGATGGATCAGGGGAACAGATTGAGTACAAAAGAAACAGTAGTAAATGATTAATAATCTAGGGGCGGCTAGGTGGCACAATGGATAGAGCACAGGCCTTGGAGTCAGGAGAACCTGAATTCAAATTTGACCTCAGACATTTAATAATTACCTAGCTATATGGCCTCGTGCAAGTCACTTAACCCCATTTGTCTTGCAAAATCCTAAAAAAAATGACTATAATAATCTAGTGTTTTATAGAGCCAAAGACTCCACTTTCTGGTCTAGGAATTCACTATGTGATAAAAGCTCCTGGGAAAATTGGAAAATAATATAGTAGAAACTAGGCTACATCAAGAGAAGGTAAAAAATGGGTATATGTTTTAGACATAAAGGGTGATACCATAAGTCAAGTTAGGAGAACAAGGAATAGTATATTTGTGAGATCTATGAAAAAGGCAGGAGTTTATGTCCAAATAAAAGATAGAGAATATTTTAAAATGCAAAATAGATAATTTTGATTACATTAAATTGAAAAGGTTTTCACAAATAAAACAAACAACTAGGATTAGAAGGAATACAGCAAATTGTGAAATAATTTTTATAGATAGCATTTCTGAACAAGGACCATTTCTAAAATATATAGAGAATGACATCAGATTTATAAGAATACATGTCGTCTTGCAATTGATAAGTGGTCAAAGGATATGAAGAAACAATTTTCAGATGAAGGAATTAAAGGTATCTATAGTCATATAAAAATTCTCTAAAAATTATTGATTAGAGAAATGAAAACTAAAACAACTCTGAGGTACTATTTCACACCGTTCAGATTGGCCAATATGTCAGAAAAGGAAAATGATAAATGTTGGAGGGCATATGGGAAAGCTGGCACACTAAAGCATTATATAGTGCACAGCTAAGGAACTTGGAACTATGCTCAAATGCCAATAAAACTATGATTGTGCTTTGATTCAGTAATCCTATCACTAGGTTTGTGTCCTAAAGAGATCATTAAAAAAGGAAAAAAGACCCACATGAACAATATATTTATAGCAGTTCTTTTTGTACTGACAAAGAAGAGGGAATTGAGGGGTGCCCATCAATTGAGTGATGACTAAACAAAATGTGTTTTGTTTTGGTTTTTTTGGTAAGTTTCCTTTTTCTTTTTCTTTATCTATTTATTTATTTGTTTAATATTTATTCTCATTTTGTACAAATAATTTTTTTATACATTAATAAAATATTCTTGTTTAAGAGTCAATGAAATACCCCTCCCCCATAAATATAGACTCGCTTGAGCGATAAAGGGGAGAGAAAAAAATTAAAATGAAAAAATAGTAATAATTGTAGGTATGACCAGGTGGCACAATGGACAGAGCACCAGCCCTGGAGCCATGAGCACCTGAGCCCACATCCAGCCTCATACACCCAACAATCACCCAGCCATGTGACATGAAAGCCACCCGAACCCCACTGCCCTGCAAAAACCAAAAAAAAAAAAAAAGAAAAAAAAAAGACCCAAAATAAAATAAAATAGTAATAATAGTAGGGGTGGCTTGGTGGTGGACAGAGCATTGGCCCTTGAGCCAGAAGCACCCGGGTCCAAATCTGGCCTCAGACACCCAACGATCACCCTGCTATGCAGCCCCAGGCAGGCCACCCAGCCCCATTTGCCCTGCACACACCCCAAAATAATAATAATAATAATAAAAAATGTGCTTCAGTCTTTGTTCCAACATCACCAGCTCTGTTGCTGGTGGATCACATTCTTTATGATAAGTCCATCATAAAAGTTACTTCCATATTTTTCTACCGTTGCCATTGCTGATTATAACTCCCTCCTTTCATATTTCTCCACTACCATGTACTATATTTTCTCTCTCCTTTCACTCTGACTCTGCTGTAGGGTAGTTGAGTGGTGCAGCAGACAGATCCCCAGCTCTGGGGTCAAGAGGCCCCGAGCCCCCATACCACCCCTTAGGCCCAGCATCCACCTGGCCCTATGGTCCCAGACAGGCCATCCAATCCCAGCCCCTTGCAAGAAGTAAAAAAGAAAATGTGTTATATCTGACCACTCTCCCGCCATGGTCCATCCTTTCCTCCATCACTCACATCACCCCCTTCCCCTGTCCCCCCTTCTTACTACAGTTGCTTATACCCCATTGAATATATATGCTGTTTCCTCTGCTAACCACGACTGATGAGAGCAAAGATTCCCTCATTCCCCCCTTGCCTTTTCCCCTTCCATATCATTGCAATAGCTCATTGTAATAAAGAAAAATCTTATTATATGAAATATCTTGGCCTATTCCCCCTCTCCTTTTTCTTTCCCCCATTACATTTCCCTTTTTTCCATTGACTTCATCTTTATACCGTATTTTATCTTCAATTTCAGCTTTCCCCTGTGCTTCAATTATAAAAGCTCCCTCTACCTGCTCTATTAACTGAGAAGTTTCATATGAGTATTATCAGTGTCATTTTTCTATGCAGTAATACATGCAGTTCATCATCATTAAGTCCATCATATTTTCCCCTTCTCCTCCAATCTCCATGCTTCACCTCAGTCCTGTATCTGAAGATCAAACCACCTGTTCAGCTCTGGCCATTCCAACAGGAACATTTGAAATTTCCCTGGTTTATTGAAAGTCCATCTTTTTCCCTGGAAGAGGACATTAAGTTTTGCTGGGTAGTTGATTCTTGGCTGCATTCTATGCTCTTTTGCCTTCCGGTATATTCCAAGCCCTATGAGCTTTTAGTGTAGTTGCTGCTGAGTCCTGTGTGATCCTGATTGCAGCTCCATGATATTTGAACTGTGTCCTTCTGGCCACTTGTAATATTTTCTCTTTGACTTGGGAGTTCTGGAATTTGGCTATAATATTCCTAGGGGTTGGTTTTTTGGGATCTCTTTCTTGAGGGGATTGGTGGATTCTCTCCATTTCTATTTTGCCCTCTGCTTCTAGAATATCAGGGCAATTTTCCTGTAATAATCCTTTGAAAATGATGTCAAGGCTCTTTTCCTGATCATGACTTTCAGGTATTCCAATAATTTTTAAATTATCTTTCCTAAATCTGTTTTCCATATCAGTTGTTTTTTCAACGAGATGCTTCACATTTTCTTATAATTTTTCATTTCTTTTAGTTTTGAAGTATTGAGTCCTGGTTTCTTGTAAATTCATCAATTTCCCTGAGTTCTATTCTTTGTCTGAAGGATTTGTTTTCCTCAGAGAGTTTTCTTATCTCTTTTTTCCATGTGGCCAATTCTGCTTTTTAAAGCATTCTTCTCCTCAATAAATTTTTGAACTGTTTTATCTATTTGACCTAAGCTGGTTTTTAGCATGCTATTTTCTTCAGCATTTTTTTTTTTGGATTTCCTTGACTAGGCTGCTGACTTCATTTTCATGTTTTTCCTGCATCTCTCTCCTTTCTTTTCCCAGTTTTTCTTCTAACTCCCTCATTTGATTTTCAAAGTCTTTTTTGATCTCTGTCATAGCCTGTGCCTAATTTCTATTTTTCTTGGAGTCTTTAGATGCAGGAGCTTGTGCTTCCTCATCTTCACACTGAATATTTTGATCCTTCTTGGGCTCACATGCAAAATACTTCTCAATGGTGTTCCTCTTGTTTCTCTGCTTTCTCATTTTTCCAGCTTGAGCCTGGTTTTGGGATGTTTCCTGAGCTTTTGAGACCCACAAGGGTCTCAGTGTGTGAGGCTCTGTCCTCCCTCCTGGTCTGTGAATGCCATATGCATCCCCCTCTGCTACAGGGCTGAGGTGGGTGGGGCCCTGCTGTTCTATTGGAGGGGGTGCCTAGACTGGGATCAGGATCTGAATGTGTTCAGAGCCCCAGAGTCCTGTTCTGGGGGCAGAGCTCTGCAGTCTCTCTCTCTCTTCACTCCCCTCCCTAGGTTCAATGGGCTCATGCCCTGGGGGCTCCTGCTTGGCTGTTCTGGCCACACTGCTTGCTGTGTGCCCTGAGGGCTGGGCAGAGGTCCCCCTTCTGTTCCCCCAATTTGTGCCAGTGCTCCCTGGGGCGCAGGTCAGGAAACTCTCCCACTGCTGTGAGCCTCGGCTCCCAGTGCCCTGGGACTGCCTCCGGGAGACTGAAGTTCTGAAGTTCTTTCGCCCTGGCAGGCCACCCCTCTGGCGGTCCACCCCTCCACCCCTGGGGAGTAGAGCCTTTCTGCTCTTTTCCAGGTTACCTTGAGTAGGAGAACTGCTTCACTGGGTCCCTCTGTTTGTTCTGTCTCTCGAAAATTTAGTTAGAGTCCTTAGCTTATGAGTTTTATGAGAGAGCGCCTAAGACACAATCCGTTCTTGTTACCATCTTGGCTTCACTCCCCAACAAATTGTGTTTTATGAATGCAATGGAATACTGTTGTTCCATAAGATATAATGAATGGATGGAAAATTCTGGAAAAGAAAAGTCTGGAAAGACCCACATGAACTGATACTAAGGAAGAGTGTAGAGCCAGGAGAACATTGTACACATTAATAGCAACATTGTGTGATGATAAACTATAATAGACTTAGCTGTTCTCAGCAGTACAACAATCAAAGACAATTCTAAAACACCTGTGATGGAAAATATTATCCACATCCAGAGAAAGAACTATGTTTCTGAATGCATACCAAAACATACTGTTTTCAAATTTTTCAAATTTGGTTTTAGCTTTGTGGTTTTTTCCCTTCTCATTGTATTTTTCCTTTTGTTCTGATTCTTCTTTATAGCATGATTAATATGAAACTATGTTTAACATGGTTAAATAGGCATAACATAAATCAGATAACTTACTTGCAAGGATAAGGAGGGAGAGAAAGGAGGGAAAGGGAAAGTGTGAACTCGAAATCTTAGAAAAATTAATGTTGAAAGCTATCTTTCTTTGTCGTTGAAAAAATAAATATATTTCTTTAAAAAGGAACAAAGAAGGGGCGACTAGGTGTCATAGTGGATAAAGCACCAGCTCTGTAGTCAAGAGTACCTGGGTTCAAATCCAGTCTCAGACACTTAAAAATTACCTAGCTGTGTGGCCTTGGGCAAGCCACTTAACCCCACTGCTTTGCAAAAACCTAAAAAAAAAAAAAAGAACAAAGAGAAAAAAGACACTTCATTTGAAAACTCCCTGAGAAAAAGTAATCATTTTTGGGCAATTTGTGGAGTTCATGGAATAGGACTAGGAGAAATCTAACCCAATCTCTGAGTTCCCTCTGGAGCAACAAGTTCAACAAGTTTAATAAATAATCGAACACAGCCATGCTCTGTTTATTCCCTGGAATTCAGTATAAAAATTGTACAACTCAGGTCTTTCCTGAAAAGATCTATTTTGACCAGTTAGATCAGTAATAGTTGATTATCTGACTTTTCTTCTATTTTCTATTCTGAATAAATGAAGGTCTGTTAATACAGTCTTGACTCCAGGCATGGCCCTCTATATACTGTGCCATCTAGATCCCCAGATGACATGATTAATTTTCAAATATTTGAATGATTATCATATAGAAGGAAGAAAAGGACGTGTCAGTGGTACCGGAGGATGGAACTATAACTCATTACTTGCATGTTTATGGAGACTTCAGTTAGAAAACGGAGAACACAGCAAATAGATTGACATTACTACAGGAATGTGGATGATCCATTCCTCAGAGAGTTAGACCTAAGCTTCTGTTAGAATTGGGACAGAAGACTGATTTGGAGGAAAGGAGTTCATGGAATGAGATCATGGGGCTAGAATTCTAGAAGTGGTTGTGCTACCATGGAGGCTACCAGAGAATTGTAAAGTGAATTGTGGACACTTTACGAATAAAGTACACATCTTTCCTATGTTGCCTGTAACAAAGCACTATTCAGCCTTTAACAGATTTTTCAAACAAAAGGTAGAATTAGAACTAATGAATGGAGATTGCAGTGAGATAAATTATAACTGTCTAATTTCCCTAGAAATTAGTAAGTTAGAAAACTATTCATCAGGTATAAGTTCCCCCAAACTGGAAAACTAACCAGAAGGTAGATGATTCCTTGTCAAGAATGTTGTAGACCTCCAAGCCAATGATTAAATTACTGAATAGTACAGGATTCATACTTTGGATTAGAATGGCCTCAAAACTGAGATTTTCTGAATCTAATTCATTTTAAAAAATATCCAATTATCACCACATTATGGTAATAAAATTACATCAGTTATTATGATCTGGAAATCGACCGTTTTTCTTACTAAAACAAATCTGTAACTTGGAATCTAGATTTCACATGTTCTTTTCAAAGTGATAAATCAAAGTCAAAATGTATGCCATGTGCCCACAGAGACTACAAGAATGAGAAAAGAGAGGAGACTGAGAGCTTAGAGTTGAAGTAGAGTTGAAACAGCTGCACTAAAACGTCCCCCTTGATACCACTTGTGAATCATCCCGAAAAAAGCATAAAGTACTA
The DNA here is from genome assembly GCF_037893015.1 of Macrotis lagotis. Lineage (NCBI taxonomy): Eukaryota > Metazoa > Chordata > Mammalia > Peramelemorphia > Peramelidae > Macrotis > Macrotis lagotis. The sequence continues at coordinate 321,902,160 of NC_133658.1, read as the reverse complement.
GGTCTATACTAATGAGGAGGAATCTTCTCTAGAGCATCCAATATGCTCTAGAGACACTCTCTTGCAACAGCCCATTAAATCAAGATTATCTTCAAAGAATAAGGTCTTATTTGAGAAGAACCAAAGAAACTTATTGGTAGGAAGGGATAATCTGAATTATTTCTCCATTTTTCCCAATTCTTCTTTCTCTGTTAGTGGTACTTTCATAAGACTTTGAATTAGGCATTCTACTTTGTCTACAAGATCCCTACTCTTTCTATGTCAACCAACTCAACAATTGACTACTTCTCAAACATTTTTTCTATGTTTCTCATTTGAATTCTCTTCACTACTTTTGAAATGCTTTCCAGGTGAGAAAACTAGATATAGGAAAGTGGGGAGCAAAAGAAAAAGGGATTGCTAAAAGAGGATGAGTTTGATCATGGGATATGGATTTGGCATCTTCAGTTTTGTCCTTTGTTGTGAGATTTTATGCCTTCCAAGACTGACGTTCCAGTTTTCTTCTCGTGGTAGTGGATACCCACAGATGACTTTCATATGAACTTTCATATGGACAAATCTAAAGTCTAACTTTTGGGTTAAAACAGTTGGAGAAATAAGTATACAAGTGGAAAAATTTTTCATGAAAAAAGACTGAGTTTCAGTGTCCTGAAACCTCAGTATTATTTAATAATGTGATATGAGAAATATGAACAATCCCAAAGCAAGAGAGCATATACTCTCATTTTACTGTTTCTTGGGTTGACTATATCTATAGCCTTTTATACACCTTGAGTGGGCTACATTTAGGAATTATATTGATGGGGTGCAACATGTTCAGAAGAAATTAACTATGATGGGGTATGGGCTTGTATCAATGGACAATCTGATGGATCTGAGAATATTTAGACTGGAGAAGAGATCTGGAAAATAGAGAGGAAATCAAGTATTTGAAGGGATATTATATAGAAGAGAGATTATGTTTCTTCAAACTCAACCTTGAGCAGAACTAGGATCAACAAACAAAAGTTACAGAAGGAAAAAAATTTTGTTCAATATTGGTAATGAATTTCTATAGTACCTAAAAGTGCAATTAATTGTTTAATGAGATAGCAAGCCCTCCATAATTGCATGAGTTTAATAATTCCTTGGGGATTTTGTAAAGAATATTTCTTTCCAGACTTAGATTGTGCTATGAAGTACTACCAAACTGTGAGAACCTATGATTCTATAAATTTATTCTGTTCTTTTTTCTTCACATCATATTAGAGAGATAGGGCAAGTTAGATATTTATTTCTTCCTGAAACTACCTTTTTGATAATATAGAACCTTGATTCTGATCAAGCTAAGTTTAGATTGGTAGTAGGAAGAAGTTGGAAAAGGAATTTTGAGAACTATTTCATAGAGGGAACAAATCCAAGACAGACCAAAACCCAGGATTTCTAATTTTTCATGAACTTTTTCTTTAGTATCCCATCCTTTCTCCATCCTACTTAGCCACCAAGAAGACTTACTTTTCATAATATGGGCAGAGTCAGCATAGTTAGCTCCCATCAAACAGAATTAACTGGGGGGGGCTACTTTCACCTGAGTGAATGAGTCCAAGAATATTTTTCAAGAAAATCAATTTATTAATTTTTTTACTTATTTCATAAATTTATTTTTAATTGCTATTGATAGCTTTTATATCACTCCAATTTCCCATTGCATCCTACCATTCCTTTCCTTTGCCCAGAGAACTATCCCTTAAAATGGAGTGAAAAATAATGAAAAATAAATGGAATGAAAAATGAAAATGGAAAATAAAACATAAGGGAGAATAATAGTCCAACAAAACTAACCAATATAGACAAGAAATTCAGAAATATTCAATGTTTCACATCCTAAGTCCCCAGCATCTACAAAAGAGCAGAGATAACTGTTCTCTTATCTCATCTTTGAGTTCAACTTGACCATTATTATTTAGCTATATAAAGTTTCAATTGTCTTATTGTTCATTCTTTTTACATCATTGTTGTCATATATAGGTGATTTATCTATCCATATGTATATGTATGTATATGATAAATGAATATATATAAATATATATATATATATATATATAGATAGAGAGAGAGAGAAAGAGAGAGAGAGAGAGAGAGAGAGAGAGAGAGAGAGAGAGAGAGAGAGAGAGAGAGAGAGAGAGATTTTCCTGGTTCTGTTTACTTTATTTTGTAGCAGGAGATATATTTCCACACTTCTTTGTATTTATCATAAGCATTATTTCTTAAAATATAGGTATTTTATTGTGCTTGTGTATGACAACTTATTTGGACATTCTCCAAATCATGGAGATTCTCCAAATCATTTGTTTCCTATCTATGCCACCATAAAAAGCTATAATATTTTGGTGTACACAAGGCCTTTTTTAGTCACTAATCTCTTTAGGGTAAAGTTTATTATTTTCAAATGTTAACTACTTTTGTTTACTGTAAATATCTTTCCAAATAGATTTCCTGGGAGATTGGCTTTACTAAATAGTAACAATTTGCAGCATATACTTGAATAATTAATGTTCTAATATCCTTAAAAATCTCATCTCTTAAGGGACTAAAACATGATTCTGCTATTCCTTATCCTCTACATGTTATACATTTATTTCACCCTTTCTTCAGTTTATAACTGTTTTATGATTCAAATTAATTTTTATGTTAGTGGTTTAGAATTTAAACCTCATTACCTAATAGTCAGTAAATATTTTATTTCTTGTTTTTGTTTTTCAGTTGTGTTTAACTTTTTTTACTCCATTTGGGGTTTTCTTGGCAATGATAGTAATTAACCATTTCCTTCTCTAGTTTGTTTTACAGATGAGAAATTGAGGCAAACAGGTTTAAGTGACTTGTTCAAGACCATGCAACTAAGAAGTTCCTAAGTTTGATTTGAACTCAGAAAAAAATGTTTTCCTGACTCCAGTCCCAGAACTCTCTCCAATGTGTCACCAAATGTTTCATTAGAAACACAATTATAATTTGGTAGGTTCTCAGACAGATACTCAAAAGTGTTTAAATATTGTATTTTTGCACTGAATATATATATATATATATATATATATATATGTACACTATTACAAACAGTACTTAAAAGATTAAACTGCATATTAAATCTGAATAAGAAGTTTTTCCTAGTGTGCTGGTGAATGAGAAATAAAAATTAATTAGAGGAGGATAGGGAGGCAAATGGAGATGTTTGTAGAAGTTCTGAAGAGATTTTTCCAAGAAGTCTCTAGAGTTTCGGATGTAAGTTGGCATTGATTTCTCTATCTAATTTTATATCAAAATATGATAGCTTCCCTTTTCCTTGACCCACCTATATTATTCATAAGCTTATTAGTTATAATTCTGGTCTCACAAATATAAGGGGAAAATGAGAGGGAGAGAAGGGAAAAAAGAGACAGAGGGACAAAGATAAAGATAAAAGATTTGCAGAGAAAGGGAGATGGGGAGAGACAGGCAGATATACAAAAAGATGGATTTTCTGAGATAGCTAAATAAGAGTTCAGTAAGAAAAGCAAGAAGAAATCTCTGAAGTGTATATTTATTTGAAAAAGATAATGTTTTTATTGAAATTTATGGTTTTGTTAAAATTGGGGAACCTTGAGTGTACACGATCTTCCTGTGCAGCTACAAAGGAAATGAGAAGGAAAAGAATGGAGTCAAATAGCTCTCCTTACTGGCTCTAAAGTAGTTCCATCGTGACTACTTGAAGAGATAGGAAAGTATTAGAATAGGTGGTAAGCAGAGAAGACTGGGAACAACTAGGCATTTGTACGTAAAAGGTATTTGTGAGCTTCCTGTGTGGAATTTCAAGCAATCCATGTATGTTTCTGCATTCTTTGCTTAGCACTGTGTCTGGTTATAGTAGGCACTTGATAAATATTTACTGATTGATTGATTTCACTTGCATAACATGCAAAGTTTTTCAAAGAACTTATATAGCATCTCAGAAACTATAAAGCATCATGTATGAGACTCAGTGTGGAATTCAGTTGGTTTGCACCAGTTCAGCAGAACCAATACCTAATTTTATGTTGAGGTCTGAGAACTAATTGTTAATTTAGTTGAATCTTGCCACTGATGAGACTGCATAATTAGGCTAAAGTTTTTTGAAGGATTATTTAGAATTCAGTTCTGTTAGTATGCTGGCATTTCCATTTTATTTGACTTGAAATCATAACCTAATTTGATGGCAGAAGTGCTGAAGGACTGCTGAAGGGTAAATGTACTGATTTTCAAAAAAAGATAGATAGTAGGAAATGAAATCTATCCTAGGTCAGTGACAAATGACAATTTTCTAATAAAATTCTAGAGCATTTTATTAATTCTAGGTGTATAGATTCACAAACTATTAAGTTTTAACACAGGAGAAAAAATATACATGTTTACAGTTTAAACTTAAATAACTTTATATAAAATTAAAATTAAAAGTATTTAAGAACTGTTTTTCTAAAATACGTAGTCACGACACACTTTAAATCTAATCTGTGTTTTTAAGTTTCCTCATCACTTCTTGTCTAGACAATCAACAAAATTATAAATTAAGCCCTGATTTATAACATTGCTGATTTCTAAGATGTAACTGGTTACATTGAAAATTTAGCAATTGACACTTATTAACTGGTAAGAGCTGACTAAAACATGTGCATATTTAGGTATTGTGTATGTATGCATATGTATATATGTATACACAAATATAATATACATCTCTATATTATATTTATATATATATTTTGTATATATATCATATATAGTTTAATGTAACAATACTTGTAAGGTTATCATAGATAAATAAATGGGATCAAACACCTATATACTATATATTATTAATAAAATTATTCAAACTTGTGTTCATGTTAGAGCAAACCTGGTTTTATTGAGAGCAGAAAACATAACATTAAATTTATTTGCTTTTTGGAAAAGGTAGCTAGTCTGGTATATCAGAGGAATTCTGAAGATAAAATCTCCTGATATTTGAACAAAGCATTTGAAAAATTCTGTAATCTTTGGAATATGAAAATGAGAGATGATTAGACAAATCTGGAACTGATTAAATGACATGAAACATAGTTAATAATGAACTTGCTACTAATTTGAAAGGAGGATTTAAGTGGAGTGGCCAGGGATCTGTCCTTGTACTGTACCAGAGATGTCAGACCCTGGGTAATACACATAACCCATAATACTACTTAATAAAGCAAAAATCAGATTAAAATGTATTGGCAAGTACTTAACAAAATAAATAAAACTATAATAGAACATGAATGTTAAAATTTGGTTTCCTAAGCCAATAATAGTCTCAAGTATCTTTTGTTATAGCTTAATGCCCAACCCCGTTTCTATTTGAATTTGATATCTCTAGTTTATACCTTTCTTTTTTATTTATTTAAGGCAATGGTGTTAAGTGACTTGTTGAAGGTCACATGGCTATTAAGTGAATGAGACTGGGTAGTTTATACTTCTCAACATTTTATTGGTGACTTGGAAGATGATATACATTTAATTTTATTGTTATCAGATTTGCAGATGACACAGAACAACATCAAAAAAGCTAACACATGAATGACAGAAATAGGAAACAAATGTGTTTATTGACTAGAATTATAGATTAAAAATATTGAGAGTAAATTTAAAAGGAAGAAGTGCAAAATTCTTTATTTGGATTCAAAATATCAACTTAAAAAGCCCTGGATGGGGGGAGGGTTTGATTCTACAAGTATATTGGATAAAGATCTAGATGTTGAATTGTCTATAAATTCAAAATTGGCAAAACCATTCAGTAAACTTAGTAGTTAATACTATTCTAAATGACCTTAAGAAAGTTCTTTATTATCAGAATGATAGGGTTGATATTCCAACTGAACATTTTCCCATTCAGGTCAGAGCATTGTGCCACATTTTAGGAAAGATATCAACCATTTTCAGCAGAATAGCCAGTATGGGGAGAGAATTATAATTAACCAAATAGCTACCCTTAGGTTCCAGAATGCACAACTTTGTATTTATAACATACTTGTCCAATTGGATAGTATCCAAGGTCTCATTTTAGGTAATGTCCATGTAGTATTTGTACTCAACTATTTCTTTTTTAAAAAATTATTTGAAAACTGAAACTCAAAATAAGAGCATTTTCTTATACTCAACAGAACGCAGAAATGTATTCAATATGATTTCAGCAATTTCCATTTGGCATTACTCTATTTCTTTAAAAGTTCTTATAGAATTTCTCATGTTTAATAAATATATATATGTATATATATATATACACAAACATATGCAATGCATATATACAAATATATATAAATGATTCTGAGCAGCTACTTTGAGGTGACCCTGACTTACTTGTTAGAGTCCAGTCTTTCTTTTCTTTTCTTTTCTTTTCTTTTCTTTTCTTTTCTTTTCTTTTCTTTTCTTTTCTTTTCTTTTCTTTTCTTTTCTTTTCTTTTCTTTTCTTTTCTTTTCTTCTTTTCTTTTCTTTTCTTTTCTTTTCTTTTCTTTCTTTCTTTCTTTCTTTCTTTCTTTCTTTCTTTCTTTCTTTCTTTCTTTCTTTCTTTCTTTCTTTCTCTTTCCCCTTCTTCCCTCCCTTCCTCGCTTCCTTCCTTCCTTCCTTCCTTATTGCTTTTTATTTATTTTTGCTGTGAAGTTTAGGGTTTTTCTGGAGGATTTTGATAAAAACTTGGATGCCTACCTCTGGTTAAGATAGTAAATTTTGATTGGAAGTTCTTTGTTATTTCCTTTTAAGAACTGTGTCTCATACTTAAAATGATTTCTAGATCATTAAGAGGGGTGGCTTCTTTCCCTCTTTGTTCTAGATTACTAGGTGGGAGCACTCAGAAATCATTACGTTTTGCTAATGCTAAATAGGAATTTATCTACATACACATTATCTAATTCAATAAATGCAACTGCAAACTCACAATCATATATATATATATATATATATATATATATATATATATATATGTATGGATAAAGACTAAACGTGATTTCTAAGCAAAGAAACTCATTGCTGATGAAAGTTGGAGCCATCTCTTCAACCTTTCTATTTTATATAGTTTTATGGATTTATTTAGAGCTCTGAGAGGTTGAGTCACAGTATATATCAAAAGCCCAAATTGAACTCAATTCTTTGAAGGCAGGTCTTCCTGGTTCAAGACTAGCTTTTTAGTAACTGTATAATGCTGCCTTGCCATACATACATAAAAAGAACATGTAACCCCCATATATATGCATAAATATATTCACATATAGATCTATAATATTGTGTAGTTATATTTATCCATATGTAGAGGAAAAAAAGAAGCGCAAAGTGACATAGGTAGTCAAACTGAGGAAGAATTTAATTCAACATAAGGAAGCATTTTCTAACATTTAGAAATGCTCATAAATAGAATGGCTTGCTGGTGTAATAATATATTGCTTATCATTGGATTATTTCAATGACCACTTATCAATACAGCTTTTAAAAGCTGGGTAGGAGATTGGACTTTGAAGATCCCTTCTAATACTGGGATTCTATGATTCTATAGGATACATTTGTGTACCCAATAACTTGATATTCTTCAAAAGAACCAAATAACAATATGAGGGACACCAACAAGACCTGGGTGACAGAATTCTTCCTTCTAGGACTTTCTGATGACTTTCAAACCCAGCTTCTACTCTTCATATTTTTTTTGATTGTCTACTTGGTTACTGCACTTGGAAACCTGCTCCTTATCTCCCTGGTTCTGATTGACTCCCAGCTACATACTTCTATGTACTTTTTCCTTTGCAACTTATCTTTGGCTGACTTGTGCTTCTCTACCTGTATTGTTCCCCAAGCTCTTGCTCACATGTTATCCAGGAAGAAGATCATTTCCTTCATAGGCTGTGCAGTTCAGCTTCTTTTCTCCCTCTTTTTAGGATGTACAGAGTGTGCACTGTTAGCTGTGATGTCTTATGATCGGTACGTAGCAATCTGTGATCCTATGCACTATCCTCTCATCATGACATGGAGACTGTGTGGTCACTTGGCCTTGGCTTGTTGGGTCAGTGGTCTTCTAGTGACAGTGATTGACAGTTCATTCACATTACAACTTCCCTACCAAGGAGATAATAGGATGGCTCATTTTTTCTGTGAACCCCCAGCCCTTTTGGCCTTGGCATCTGCAAACACTCATATCTCAGAGATGGCCATTTTCATTATGGGGGTGGTGATTCTTCTTGCACCTGTTTCTCTGATCCTAGCATCCTATGGCTCCATCATAGTGACTGTTGTCAGGATGAAGACAACCTCAGGAAGAATCAAGGCATTCTCCACGTGTGGTTCCCACCTTCTTGTGGTCATTATTTTTTATGGGTCAGCAATTATAAATTATATGGCACCTAAATCCTCCAAGGAGCAGGGGAAACTGGTGTCTGTGTTCTATACTGTGATAAATCCCATGCTTAATCCCCTCATCTACAGCCTGAGGAACAAGGATGTGAAGAGGGCATTGGAGAATGTAGCCAACAGAAGGAAACTTTTTAGATCTTGATATTCTCACTGTCATAAAATATAGCATTGTTCTTTACTCCAGAGATTTTGATATCCCTTCCTCCACCATGAAAAAAATGACCTTTCCATTATGACTAGTATATGTGAATACATCTTTATATTTCCCTGTAGTGATACCTAGAATGTTTATGTGTTGTATACTTGTAGCATGTATTTTATTTAGGGAGAGGTGTGACATGAACTATATGAGGTGGTCTAGCCATACTAGACTTAAAACTATAATATAAAGTGACAATTATCAAAACTGTTTGGTACTGTCTAAGAAATAGAGTGATGGATCAGTGCAATAGGTTAGGCTCACAAGACACCATAGAAAAACACTATAATTATCTATTATTTGATAAAGTCAACAATTCCAGCTTCTGAGAAAAGAACTCACTATTTGACAAAAATTGTTAGGAAAACTAAAAATAGCATGGCAGAAACAAAGCACACACCAACATCTCACTCTTATTATCAAGATAAGGTTAAAACGGGTATATGATTTAGACATAAAGGTTGATGCTGTAAGTCAATGAGAAGAGCAAGGAATTGTCTACCTGTTAGATCTTTGGAGAGGAGAAGAAAACCCTGGATATATGTGAACTGATGCTGAGTGAAGTGAGCAGAACCAGGAGAACATTGAATATATTAACAGCAATATTATGTGATAATCAAATCTGACAGACCTAATCCTTCTTAGAAATACAGTAATAAAAGAGAATTCTAAAAGACTTGTAATGGAAAATGTCATCCATATCCAGAAAAAGAGTAAGGAATCTGAATATACATCAAAGCATACCATTTTTACCTTTTGAAATTTGTTTTTGTTTTTTTTTCTTCTTGTGATTATTCCTTTTGTTCTCATTCCTCTTTCACAGGATAATTAAAATTAAAATACACATAGCATGATTGTACATGTAAAACCAATATCAGATTACCTACTTTCTTAAAGCAGGGGAAGGAAGGGTGGGAGGGAGATCATTTTACAAAAATGAATGTAGAAAACTATCTTCCCTTATCCCTCCTTCACCATTACTTTGCTTTTGATTGCTTCCTGCCCTACACTGTCCTTCCTGTTCCCTCCTGTTTTTTCTGTAGGGTAGGATACATTTTTAAACTCAATTGGGAATGTATATCATTCCCTCCTTGAGGCAAATCAATTAAGAAAAGATTTACTTTTTACTTTCCCTTCTTTCCCTTTACTATAATAGATCCTTTGTGCTTCTTCATGAGGTGCTAATTATCCTCTAATGACTTCATCTTATTTTCCTAGTATAATCCTTTTTTCAAGTCTTCATTATTTTATACCTTGTCTTATACCCATACCTTTTGTCAATGTATATTTATCTCAACTGTCTTAATAGAAGTAAAATTTTCAAGTCATAAACATCATCACATCATAATCAATTTATATCCAAAGCATTTATTCAAGTATACTCCCTCCAACTGTCCCAATAGAAATGCCCATAAACTCTCTCTAATTATGTTCCTTTAATTCTCAAAAGTTATAAGTATTTTCTTCCTTTTTAGTCTTATTAACATTCCCCCCTTAGTTTTATTATGTTTTTTCTTTCCATGTACCTTTTTAAACATCATTTTCTGTTCAGTTCAATAAGTTTGAAAGTCCTCTATTTCCCTGAAAAATCCATCATTTCCCCTGAAAGAATATGATGAATTTTGCAGAGTTGTTCATTCTTTGTTGTTATCAAACTCTTTTATCCTCCAGAATATCATATTCCAAGTCCTCTGTTTCTTTAATATTGAATCTGATAAGTTCTGTTCATCATGACTGTGGCTTCCTGGCATTTAAACTACTTCTTTTTGGCAGTTTGCAGTATTTTTTTCTTTAGCTGAGAATTATGGAATTTGGCTATAATATTCCTTGGAATTTTTATTTTGGAATGTCTTTCTGAGAGTGATTGATAGATTCTTTCAAGAACTATTTTTGTCTTCTTGTTCTAGGTTATTAGGGGAGTTTTCCATGATAATTTCCTACATGATATTGTTCAGGTTCCTTTTCTGATTATGGCTTTCAGGTAGACCAATAATCAGCAATTATCTCTCTTCCCAGGTTGGTCACTTTCTGCAAGAGGTACTTTACATTTTCTTATATTTTTTTAGCTTTTTGGTTTTGTTTGATGGATCTTGATGTCTCTTAGAGTCATTAGTTTTCATTTGGCCAATTCTAATTTTTAGAATTTTATTTTCTTCAGCTAGCTTTTGTATTTACTTTTTCCAATTGATCAGTTTTACTTTTTGATGAATTAATTCCTGTTGGTAATTTTTACCTTTAAAAGAGTTGATTTTTTTCCCATTTGATCAATTTTACTTTTAAAGGTATTATTTCTTCAATTAATTTTTCATAATTCTTTTCATAACTTCATTTCTTTTATCCATTTTTCTTCTTCCTCTCATCTTTGGGTTTTTAAATCCTTTTTGAGCTCTTTTGGATTTTGGATCATTTAGAAAACTCCTTTGAGGCTTCACATGTAGGCATTTTGCCATTGCTTTCCTCTTCTGAGACAGCAATTTTATCATTCTTCTCATAATAGTAGATTTTTATGCTTCATGTTTTTTTTTGTCATTTTGATAGTTGTAGTTGAGCTCTGATCCTGGGGCAAAGAGGACACAAAAAGGTTTTTTTTTTGGTGCTGGAACTGGGGCTGGGGTCTGGTCTCTGGCTTCCTACCTGTATATGGCATTGCCTTTGGTTTCAGATGTTAGTAGTTTGTTCCCTACATTGTTTGCCTAACCCAGTCCTGTCTGTTGCTCCAGTGTTCCTGGGACTCAAATCTATATCTTCTGGGTTGATATTGGACCTTTACTGCTGGTTGGCTTGCTGAGCCTAGGTGTGAGTTGTACTGTGACTAGGAGTCAGCTTTCCCTCCTATGTTGGACTGTCCTCTTTCAGTTGAGAATTTATTTCACTCTGTTTTTTTGTGGTCTGTTTAGAAGTTTATATAACGTTTTTTTCAGGGAGGTTTATTTAAAGTTTTTTTTTTTCAGGCTTCAGAGTGAAGCCAAGATAATGGGGTAAAAGCAGGGAACTCTCAAAAGTTCTCCCCTAAATTACTCCAAATACCTTTAAATAATGATTCCAAACAAATTCTATAGTGGCAGAACCCACAAAAAGACTGAGTGAAACAATTTTCCAGCCCAAGACAACTTGCAAGATTCATGGGAAGGGTCTGTTGTAGTAGGGCAGAGGGCCACAGCCCAGACGTGAATGTGGGAACTGACTTTAGCCATCCAGGAACAGACTATGATGTCAATTTCCAGACCTCTCAGCCCAGGGATTGCCAAGAACAATTGGGAATGCCAGTACAAAAATTCTGCCACACTAGAGTGAGAGTGGAACCCAGTCCAGCACAGATCTCAGTGCAGACCCAGTCCAAGGGTGCTCAGTCTACTGTGGTAAGGGGCTTGGGGGGATTGCAGAGATCTCTTTGCTGTCCCTGAGACAGGACTCTGTGGCTTTGCTCTTACTCAGATCCAGGTAAGTGGGTGGGGGTCTTAGTCTTAGGAAAAGGAGCAGAACCACAACAGAGCTTACTGCCTGTAGCAGAGCAGGGACTCTCCTCACAATTCCAAGACAGAAAGGAGTGCTTGTGGTCATTCACAGACTAGAGCACAGGCCAGAAGTGCAGTTATAACCTCTCATAAGACTTTGGAGGAATTGAGAACTTGTAGGTCCCTGGGAGGTACTCTTAAAAAACAGTTTCAAACACCCTTAAAAGTTTGGGACAGTATGTCCTTCACTTTGGAAGTATAGCCCCAACTTAATGAAGGTAAAAATAAAGTCATAGACTGGGGAAATAAGCAAAAAAAAGAAGGAAAAAATCATACCACAGACAGTTACTTTGATCCTAAGGATCAAAATAAACACTCAGAAAAAAACAAAGTTCAAGCTTTGGTATCCAAAACCTCAAAGAAAAATATGAATTAGTCTCAGGCTATGGAAGAGATAAAAAAATTGAAACTCAATTAAAGGAGGAAGAGGAAAAATTGGGAAGAGAAATGAAAGCAATGTGGGAAAATCATGAAAACAGAGTCAGTAACTTGGTGAAGGAGATACAAAAAAATGAAGAAAATAACATCTTAAAAAACCAGTTTGGGTCAAATGGAAAAAGCATTCCAAAAGTCCAATGAGGAGAAGAATGCCTTAAAAAGCAGAATTGACCATTTTTTTAGGTTTTTTTCAAGGCAATGGGATAAAGTAGCTTGCCCAAGGCCACACAGCTAGGTAATTATTAAGTGTCTGAGGTCAGATTTGAACTCAGGTACTCCTGACTCCAGGGCCAGTGCTCTATCTATGGTGCCACCTAGTTGCCCCAAATTGACCATTTTCTGAAGAAAATAATTCCTTTAAATGTATAATGGAGCCAAGGAACCTGATGATTTGGAGAGACATCAAGAAACAAAACAAAACAAAAAAGAATGAAAAACTAGAAGAAAATGTGAAATTTTTTATTAACTGGAAAACAAATGCAGGAGAGATAATTTTAAAATTATTGGATTTCCTGAAAGTCATGACCAAGAAAAATGAGCTTAGTTGTCATTTTTTGGGGTTTTTTTGCAAGGCCATGTGGTTAAGTGACTTTCCCAAGGTCACCCAGCTAATTATTAAGTATCACCTAGGTAATTATTAAGTTTCTGAGGCTGGATTTGAACTTAGGTCCTCCTGACTCCAGGGCTGGTGCTCTATCCACTGTACCAATAGCTGCCCCTTAGTTGTCATTTTAAAAGAATTATCCAGGAAAATTACCCTGATATCCTGGAAGGAGAAGATAAAATAGAAATTGAACCAATCACCTCCTGAAAGAAATCTCAAAATGAAAACTTCCAAGAATATGAGGGTCAAATTTCAGAACTCCCAAGTCAAGTAGAAATATTGCAAACAGAAAGACACAATTACAATATCAAGATAACACAAGATTTAGCAGCTTCTACATTAAGGGATCATGGAGCTTTCAATATGATATTTTGGAAGGCAAAAGAGTAGAATTACAAGTAAGAATCAGCTCCTCAGGAAAACTGAACATACTTTTTCAGGGGAAAAGATGGACAATCAAAAAAATGGGCAACTTTCAAACTTTCTTGCTGCAACAACCAGAACTGAATAGAAAGTTTGATCTTCAGATACAGGGTTCAGATGAAACAGAGAGGGTTGACGGGAAGGGCAAGTTATGAGGGACTTAATGATGTTGAACTGCTTGTATTCCTCCTGCATGGGAAGACAATATTGATAACTCAATTGAACCTTCTCATTTATTAGGACAGTTAGAAGGAACATATACAGATAAGGTACATGAGGAAGTTGAGTGTGAATAATATATGATGTATTTAATAAGTGAGACAGGAATGAATTGAGAGAAACTGAAAGAAGAAATGGGATCGGATAAGTTATTTTCCATAAAAGAGGCAAGAAAATGCTTTTGCAGTGGAATGCAAGAGAGGAGAGGTGAAGGAGAGTGAGTGAGCCTTACTCTCATTGGAATTGACTCAGAAAGGGAATAGCATACACACTCAATTGGATATAGAAATCTATCTTACCCTAGAAGAAAATAGAAGAAAGGGATGGGATAAAGAGAATATGGGGAGAAAAGGGTGGGTGTAGGTGATAGAAGGGAGGAAGATCATAAGAGAGGATAATAAGATGCAATACGCTTTTGAGAAGGGACAGGGTGAAAGGAGAGAGAGAGAGAGAGAGAGAGAGCAAGAATAGATGAGGTTGAGAGGAATAGGATGGAGGGAAATACAGTTAGTAATGGAGGCTATGGGAAACATATTGAAAAAAGTTTTTCTGATAAAGACTTCTTATCAAACATAGATAACTGAGTCAAATTTACAAAAAATAAGAACCATTGCCCAAATGATGAATGATCAAGAGATATGAACAGTTTTCAGATGAGGTTGTCAATACAATCTATTTAAATATTTTTTAAAATGTCCCACCTCATTATTTTTATTTTTTATTTTTGCAAGGCAATGGGGTTAAGTGGCTTGCCAAAGGCTACACAGCTGGGTAATTATTAAGTGTCTGAGATTGAATTTGAACCCAGGTATTCCTGACTCCAAGGCCGGTACTTTATCCACTGTGCCACCTAGCCGCCCCCCCACACCTCATTATTGATGGGAGAAATGTGGTTTGGAACAATTCTGAAGTACTACCTTATTCCTATTGATTATATATGATAGAATGAGAAAAGGACATATATTGGAAGGAATGGAGGGAAAATGAGATACTGAGGCACTGTAGAGCAATTTGGAATTATGCCCAAAGGGCTATAAAATCATGCCTACCCTTTCATCTAGTAGTGTCACTGCAAAGTCTGTATTCCAGAAGAGATGAAATATGGGAAGAAAAGAAACTATATATATATATATATATATATATATATATATATATATATATATATATATACATACATACACACACAGGGATAATTCTAGCAGCTATCTTCTGGTAGCAAGGAGCTGGAGATGGAGGGGATGCTCAGTGGTTGGAGAATGGTTGAACAAATTGTGGTATGTGTATTGAGATGAAATGCTGTTCTATTATGGGAAATGATGAACAGGATGCTCTCAGTAAAAAATTGACAGGAGCAGATGCAGTGGGAAATGTGCCTTATACAAAGTAACAGCAATAATGCAGGATGGTCAGCTATAAATGACTTACCTTTTCTCAGCATCGATTGATGACGATCTGTTAAGAACACTATGGAAGAGTTTAGGCTCTCTTTCTAGGATCATGCCCTATCATTAATCAATTAATCAATGAGTAGTTGAGATGCACTATAGGTCTTTGACTCATAAATAGACTTCAGAGTATCATACATAAACTTTGTTTTGTTACCATCTGCATAAAACTGAATTTCATCTGCCTCCTTTCTGAGCCAAGAATCATGCATCTCTCTAAGCTTTGTTTGTGCTTTACTTTTTTTTAGGTTTTTTTGCAAGGCAAATGGGGTTAAGTGGTTTGCCCAAGGCTACACAGCTAGGTAATTATGAAGTGTCTGAGACTGGATTTGAACCCAGGTACTCCTGACTCCAGGGCCGGTGCTTATCCACTGCACCACCTAGCTGCCCCTGTGCTTTACTTTTGATGAAATTAAATGCTGCCTTCTTAGAAATGAATGAACTATCCTGCTGGTAAACTGTGTGGAATTCTTGTTCATTTAGCAGCTTCTGTATTCCCCCATCATTTTCATCAAACCAGTCTTGGTGTTTACCAGTGTCCTGATTCAGATGAGCAAATGCATTTCTGTACACCAGATCTCTGAAAACTGTCTATGCTTTTCCTACTCCACTGTTTCCAACCATGCTTTTTTAGTATGATGTTTTCAGTCATGTTATTAAATGCCTTCATTGAGGATGAATATGGCCTCAAGGTCAGCCACTGAACTGATGGCAAATTATTTAACTTGGCTGCAAGCCAAGACCAAAGTGGAGGAGTGTTGGTGCATGATCTGTTTTCAGATGAATGTGGACTCAATGCAGCTTCTTAAGCTGAGATGGAACAAGTATGGATTGATTTTCTGTTGATTGTACCAATTTTGGTCTTACAGTTAACACTGAGAAAATCCAGGTGCTCCATCAGCCAACACCACACCATCCATATATGGAACTATTGATTATAGAAAATGGAGAAGTTTTAAGTACTGTGGACAAGTTCACTGACCTTGGCAGTGTCCTTTCCAAGGAGGTACATATTGATAATGAGGTTGATACTTGCATTGCCAGAGCTAGCTCAGTATTTGGGAGACTCTGAAAGAAAGTGTGGGAGAGAAGAGGTATTAGGCTGAATATTAAGCTGAAGGTCTACAGAGCTGTTGTGCTGATGTCATTGCTCTGAAACCTGGATAGTCTACTAGTGCCATGTCAGGAAACTGAATAGTTCCTATTTAAATTGTCTTAGGAAGATTCTGAAGATCACTTGACAGGAGAAGATACCAGACACTGAAGTCCTTTCTCCAGCTAAACTGCCAAGCATTCCAACATTACTACAGAGAAGGCAACTATGATGGGCTGGGCACATTGTTAGAATGCCAGACATATGCTTGCCCAAAACACTGTTTTATGGGGAACTCACGCAAGTGTTCACAAGGTGGGGGTGGGGATCAGAAGAAGCAATATCAGGGCACCCTGAAGGTCTCTCTTAAGAACTATAGAATTGATTATACTACTTGGGAGACAATGGCACAGGATCTCCCAGCATGGTGTACCCTCATCAATGAGGGTGCTGTGTTCTATGAGGAAGGCAGAATGAAGCAGTTCAAAGAAAATGTGACATATGTAAAGGTACAGTAAGCACCACAAGTATTCACATGGATTGTGTAACTTGTAGTGGAATATTCCAATCTTGCATTGGTCTGGTCAACTACAGTCAGACACACTGTAATTTGTCTCATTCATAGTGATGTAATTTTGGTCTTCTTCAAAAATGAAGAACAAAAACTACCTTTACTCAACAATTCTGTGATCCAAGAGAACTCTGAAGGCTTTATAATAAAGCATGTCATCCACCATCCATTTATTTTTCTTGAGGTTTCTTTTTTTTTGTGAATGGGGAGGGGATATGTTTACTTTTAAAGCATGACTACTGTAGTAATACTTTTCGTGGCTACACATTTTTAACAGGGAGTGGGGTGGGAAGAGGTGAGAGAATTTGGAACTTAGAGTTTCAGAAGAAAATGTGGAAACTTGTTTTTTGCAAATTACTGGGGAGAAAATAAAATGAATAAAGTTGTTTTGGGAAAATCTCCCAAACTTCCTAGCTTTTTGCTGCCATATTGACTCTGGCCCCATTAGTTTAGAATACAAAAAATTTTAAATGAAGTTCAATGTTGAAAAATTAAGAGCTATCTGAATCAGAGTAAAAGTAATTATTTCTCTTAGACAACTCAGTAATAAAGTGCACCAGACCTGAAAGTAACTAAATACTAAAACTAAGGTAGTTAATGAGGAAGAGCACCAGAGATTGGAAGGAAGTATGTTAAAAGGCTTTATATAATATAATGTTTGAGCTATGTCTTGAAGAAAAAACAATTCCAAGAAGAGGATTGCAAAGTTAGCATTATGACTTGAAGAAAGGAAGATGGAGTGTTGTATGTGAGGAATAGAAAGAAAATCCATAAAACTTAATTACACAGTGTGGAAAAGGACAGTCAGGTATAACAAGGCTGAAAAAATGAGTTGATATTATTGTTTTACACATTGCATATTCCCATGTTGAGCCCCATTAATTATAGTCAGGAACAGAAAGATGAAGACAATTTATGCCAACAGATTTTATGAAAGATCATCAGCCTGCAGATATAATAAATTTTTTGGAAAGGAAAGTGGGTGAGGAGTTGAATTCTTGTAGAGAAGGAAAAAGGCAAATTATCATGAATAAAGGCATCTAAGTGGCACAGTGGATAGTGCATTGGGCTTGGAATCAGAAAGACTCATCTTTATGGATTAAATTTGGACTCAGAAGCTTACAATTGCATGACCCTGGACAAGTCACTTAACCTTGTTTGCCCCAGTTCCTCATCTATTAAATGAGTCAGAGAAGGAAATGGAAAACCAAACTGGTATTTTTGCCAAGAAAACTACAAATGGGATCACAAAGAGTTGGATACTATTGAAATGACTCAATAACATAGAGCAAATAAAGGATTATTATAAGAGAAAGAAAGTATAGGTTTAATCCCTATTGATGTCATGATGTCATTTACTTGCTAAATTATAATGGCCAAATCATTTAAGCTTTCTTTACCTCTGAAAAACTATTTTGAGGTTTTATCCTTGAAGAGACTTTTATCCATTTTGTGCCATGGGTCCCTTTGGCAATCCAAAGAAGCCTAGAATATCTATTTTGGAATAATGTTTTTAAGTGCATTAAAAAATACATAGGATTATTAAGGAAATGAAAAAAATTGAAATACAGTCATCCCTGGCTGGGGTGGGGTGGGGAGGCACGCAGCTAGGTGGTGCAGTAGATAGTACACTGGCCCTGGAATCAGGAGGACCTGAGTTCAAATTTGTCTTCATACACTTAATGATTGCCACTATGCCACCTAGTTGTCCCCGTTCTGTTATTCTACACAATGAGACTGTGTAGAGACTGCCATCTTAAATCACATTATATATTGCCTGATGATTAGAAATGTGAAGAATGCATGCCACTAGATTCTCAGAAAGGTCTCAGTTTCAGATATTAAAATTAATTTGGTTAAACTGGGAAGTTAGTGTTGAAGGAGTATGGAAGGAGTCAGGGGCAGAAGGTAAAGATTGCATAGTGAAATGCAGGTTAGGCTATAAGCCTAGCCTTGGGATTAGTCAGTCCTCAGTTCTATCCTACCTTTGCTTCTTCCTAGTTATGTGAGCATGTATATTTCACATATCCTCTTTGTGGTGCAATCTCCCTGGCTGTAAAATGGGAAAAGTAATACTTGTAGTAAAATTTCTGAAAATACCATTCCCAAGGTTGTTGTGAGGCTCAAATTATATAATGGATATAAGTGATAATATTAAATTATAATATAAATGCTCATAGGTGAAGTTGGAATATTACAGATATTCTCTTCCATATTCCTATAGAAATATGAGGAAAAGGAATACTCCACAGAAGGAGTTCCAAAGAAATTAAAGTCTGAAGGTTGGCAGCCTGTGGGCATTTGTACAATGTTGTCAGCTTGGAGGACTGTGAAGAATCATGCCTCATCTTCATCTTGATAAATCAAATCCATCTTGATGAATCCTTTTCATTATCTACTAGCTTTTGTTTTTTTTTTTTTTTTAATTTATTTAAGGCAATGGGGTTGAGTTCTCAAGGTCACACAGCTAGGCAATTATTAAGTGTCTGAGATCAGTTGTGAACTCAGGTCCACTTGATTCCAGGGCTGGCTGGTGCTCTATCCACTGCACCACTTAGCTGCTGTCTCATTTTATACTAGTTTCAAATCTAGAGGGAAGGACTAAGACTAAGGGTGGAAGTTATGGGGGTTAGACTCCAAACATTTTATAATAATTAGAATTGTTCTAAAAATTAACTTTCTCAGAAGTAGAGGTGTGCAAGAAGTTTTGGATAACTACTTGTATTGTGTATATGAAAGACAGCATCATGTATATGAAAAACACTGAGGTAGGTGTAGACATAGAAATAAAGAAGTGAAAGAATCACCTACCTCAAAGATCTTTCATTCTGGTTACTTCAAGAAGTATTTATTAAGACTATGTTCTGAGGCAACTAGGTGGGGCAGTGGATAGTACACCAACTTTAATCCCAGGAGTATTTGAATTCAAATCTCACCTCAGACATTTAACACTTTTTAACTGTTTGAACTTAGGCAAGTCACTTAGCCCTGGTTATCTCACAACCAGGGCCATAGCCAATCATTTTGATTCATATCTGGCCACTGGACCCAGATGGCTCTAGAGGAGAAAGTGAGGCTGATAATTTTGCATAGCACTTCCTTACTCAAATCCAATTCAAATGCATGTCTTGGTATCAACTCCCTGATGTCAAGGTCTTCTTCAAGAACAAAGGACAAGCAACAAAAACTGCATTCTAGTTACTAAACTAAGTTCTGAAAATAAAAAGAAAGAGAAAATATAGTTTTTCCTCTCAACAAACTGCGAATCTAATGAGGAAGGCAATAGATTAAAAAAATTATGTGTCAGATAAATTTGAGATCATTTAAGAAGAAAGAAACTGGCATTAAAGGAGACCAGGAAAGATTTTGTGTTACAAAATAAATTCACAGTGAAAAAAGGAGAAACTGACAATTATAGCAATCAGGAAAGGTCTCTTGAAGGAAATAAGTTGGATATGGGGGATAGCTTTTCAAAAATAACAATAAACCAAAGAGTTTGGAGATAAAACAGTACTTAGGTAAGTATTTAGGTCAATGCAGATAAGATTCATATTTTGGTGATTCCTTGCCTAGGTGACTCCTTAGGCTACAACTCCAGGATCTTCTCATTCTACTTCATGATGCAAAATATTTAAATAAAATCAAAGTACTTAGACAAGATAATTTTTTTTTGGTAAGGTAATGGAGTTAAATGACTTGCTCAAGGTCACACAGGTAGGTAATTATTCGTTGGCTGAATTTGAACTCAGATCCTCCTGAATCCAGGTTTGGTGTTCTATCCACTGCCCCACTTAGCTGCCCCCTAGATGAGATCATTCTAACAATCAATATGATTAACATACTTTTTCAAAGGACATTTTTCTTTGTAGTAAAAGAAATCTTAAAATTTTGCCCCTCTATTTAACATGTTCATCTCATAAATTGATTTTTAAATTTCTTTTATACAGCAAAAAGTGGTCAGTTAACCCATTCATGCAGCAACCCAAGAACAAAGACCAATAAATATGGAGGAGGGAGAAGGAAAGAGATTCAGAGTTTGGAGCTGCAGATATAAATTTTAATTATCCCCACTAAAATATTTGACTTGCTACCACTGGAAAATCACTCTGAAATGAAGCATACATCTCTAGATCTTCCCTAATTAGTAGTAAAATCTCCAGAGTATATTAGATACTCCAGAGACCATTCCATACTCTAGTCCATTTAACTAGGACTGTCCTCAAAGAATCAGTTCTTATGAATCACCAGAGATTTGATGATAGGAAGGAATGATTTATATAAATTTGCCACCCTTTTTCTCCTCCTCCATCCCCTGTTCCTGTCCCTTTTTATAAAGGTTTGGAAAAAGCTCTTTGCCTCTACTCAAGGTAGCTGCTATTTCCACCTTCTCTTTTCCTATTAAGCACTTCTCATGCTTTTTTTCTGCTCTATGTTCCCCACTTGGAGAATCTTCTCTGACTGTGAGTTGCTTTTCTGACTTCAGTCTAAGAAAGAGAAAGTAAGGATAGCAGAAACAAAATGTATTACTGAATGAGGTTGAGCTTAATTTTGGATATTTAAAGGGGATTCATATTCAGCTTTGTTGTTTAATTAAAAGATCTCTTCTTCATGGACTCTGATCTCCAGGTTTTCTCCCTGATATTCTCTCAGATGATTTCCATATAGCTGCCTCCAATTATCTATCCATGTCCTCATATTTTAGTGTAGTTTGAATCCTTGGTGATGTCTTATATCATGCAGATGTTGTTTAGGTAAAATTTATCAGTATCTTTATCTAGCTATACATCTATCTATCTTCATGCTCACACATATTTGCATAGGGGATAGGCTATGGAGATGATTATAGCAGGAGAAGAATAACCATTTCTCTGATATTTCCCAGTTTTTGGTCAAGGAAAAAGTAAGATCTGTGTTTTGAAGGAGTTGATCCTCTTGTTTCTTATGGAAAAATATACTCACTTCATTCAGATATGGAAACGATATTAAGAAGAACTGACAGCATAACCTTTAATGTGGAATTCTAGAAAGCTGGGATTCAAGGAAGAGGTAATGCCATTAAGCCTTTTGTCTCCCAACTCTGGATAGTCACATAGTTTATTATGGTAGAACCTTGGACTTGCATGGTGCCAGTTTGATACAGTCCTTCCTATGTCCCAAACCTTAGATCATACATGGGCTTCCAAACCTCCATGCTCTTTCTCAAAATCACATATCTAGGGAACAGTGGGAAATGATGTAACTGTGTTTATTTCATGTCAACTATAGAAGTCACAAATAAACCTATTCACTGTTCTAGAAAATTAAAACCTAAGGTTGAATCCTTATATGTCTTTATAGTATCTATTAGAAAGCTCCTAGAATCATGGAAATGTTGGTTCTTCCTCAGTCCTCACATCTCAGCTCCCTTAGTCTTACAAATGCTAAAGACCTCACAGCTTTCCCATAGAGCATTTAAGTCAAGTTTTTCTATTGCTTTATCATAATGAATTGGTCTGATCTCATTTGATCATATAACATAATTATATGATTATTTGATTAATACATGTTTAGAAGAAATAAAATAAGATTCTGGTAAATTTTAAGAACAGCCTCTAAGGGTTTCTCAATGCTTCTTTCCTGAGAAAAGCTAGGGTACAAGAGAAACAAACTTGTAGGGAGTTGGCTGCTCTGAATGATTCCTATCGTGAAGTTGCTTCCAATTTCTAGGATTCTATTTGACAATTACAAATATTTTCAATTATGATTTAAAGGAACACTTGGAAAGATAAGAAGAGTTGTTTGATAGAACAGCACAATTGCATTAAAAACTATTTACCAAAAATCCCATTACTATTTGTGAAAGTTTTGCTCTACTGTTAAATCTGAGGAATGTCATAGACATTTTTAATTTCAAAAAAGGAACTTTGAAAAATTTTTCATGATATACTTATGGATAATTAAAAAATATGAAGATTAATAAAATTATATGAATTGAGAATTAGTTGAAATTTATTGCCAAATAGTGATGACAAAAGTTTCAAAATCAACATTTATTTAAGATTGGAGTCCTTTTTTTGTTTAAGATCTTTTGAATCTTTTTTTTTAGGTTTTTGCAAGGCAAACGGGGTTAAGTGGCTTGCCCAAGGCCACACAGCTAGGTAATTATTAAGTGCCTGAGACCAGATTTGAACCCAGGTACTCCTGACTCCAGGGCCGGTGCTTTATCCACTACACCGCCTAGCTGCCCCTGATCTTTTGAATCTTAAGATCCTTTGTGCTTAAATATTCAACACCCTATCAATTACTTGAATGAAGGTACAGATGACATGATTATCAGTCTTGGGTAAGATGAAATGGAAAGAGATTAATAACATCACATGACATAATTGAGATCCAAATATATCTCAGCAGAAATAAAACATTGAGGGACATTTTAAATGATGAAAGTGAATAAAAACATATGCAAAATCCCCTTTAAAATTCAACTTATTGGGGAGTCAAAAGAAGACACAAATAATAATGGCTGTTAATAGAAAATAAAGACCTAGGGATTTTAGAATGCTGCAAATGAAAATTAATTAACAAAGTCAAATGGCCATCCAATGCATTCTTAGAAAGTGTCCAAAGAATTTCTGCTTATCTCTACTTCCTGGCTTCCTTGGCTTCCTTTAAGACTGGGCTCAAATCTGAGCTTTTGCAAGAGTTTTCTACACCAGAACTTATTCCCCCCACTTCTAGTCCCTCTTTTTGACATTGCATTTTATCTACCCTGTACATAGCTTATATGTATATAGTTTGTCTATTATCTCTCCTTTTAGATAGAGGTTCAAAGGTAATCATTTAAGTAATGCCTTTCATCACTCTGCATTTCTTTCTCCCTGTTGTTATTAAATTCTTAGCATATGTAAGGAGTTTTGAAATAAAATCTCTTTTCCCCAGATATGAAAAAGTCAATCATCTGTATCTATATAACCTAGACTTTTAAATTTGAAGTTTTTTTAATAAAATAGAATAGACAAGAATCAAGCGGGAAAATTAGATCAACTGAGAATGAAATGTAAATTTCTGGTTCAAGGAAGAGGAAGAATTTGTCATTGAAACAGTGTCCACCAGTATTCACTGGATATGATTTATATATGCTTACCAAATTGTACCATCCAGAAAGGAATATAATACATAAGAAATGGCCTGAATAAAAAAGTGTGCCTCTGCATTTCTTTCTCCCTGTTGCCTTGGGCAAGCCACTTAACCCCATTTGTCTTGCCAAAAAAACCTAGAAAAAAAGACTCAGGTATTGTAGTCACACTGTAGTATTCTTTGGCTGGACTACATAAGGAGAATTGTGTACTATTTGGAATTATATTTTAAGACAGACATAATTTCCCAGAGCATGACAAGAAAATTGTGATTGAGAACTACCAGTAATGCCAAATAAGGTTAACTTGAATGATCTGGTAATAAATAAACTGAAGAAGAGAAGACTCATAGTAGTGGAGAAGACAGTATACCTCTTTTCAAGTATTTTAAATAATATAAAATGAAAGGATTTTTCTTTTACTTGATAAACATGGCCAGTTTATATCAAAGGTTAAAAATTGTTGTAAAGCAGACTTTATTTAATATAAATTAAAAAAATAACAATATGAAGTGCACATAAGTGGAATAAGTTGCCTCTGGAGGTACTGAGTTCCTCCATCACTGGATAGTATTAAAAACTTGGAGATTTCATAAAATAGAATTTCTATTGGAATATAGATAGAATTAGTTGATATCTGAGATTTTATCCAACTCTAAAATTCTCTGATTCTCTGAGTATTTTTTTCCCACTGTTCTTCCTCACCATCTCCAGAAAGAAACAGAAGTTGAGACTATCATTTCCTAGATCTACTTTTTTTGTCCTTGTAGAACCTAAGCATGATCAACCTATTCTCAGAGGGAAGAAGGGAGGGTGGGTGATGGAGAAAAATAGAACATGGATAAAGTTGAATTAGAACTAGAGTCAAAAATATTGATACTCAGGCAATTTTCAGTTTGAAATATCCTTAGTTTTCAAGAAATATGATGTTTTTATATTATGGCAAAGAGTTAAAACAGTCAAATCTCACTAAATTTAGTTAATTGAGGACACTTCCAAGCTGAATGTGAACTTCAGACTATATGCAAATGAAATCTATTCAGCATTTTCAAATGCTCACAACTAATGCCTACTGCTGATAGAATCTTTCCAAATAGAAGTCCTGCATTTGTGCTTTAATAAACATATAAAATGTAGTTATAATTGGTGGCATTGGTTTGAACAATTAATGTTTCAGAATCTCTAAAATGTGTCATTTCTTAAGGCAATTGAACATATTCTTGATCACATTATCAACTCATTTCACTCTTCATAGATAACTCAAAGAGAACATAGATCAAATCAATTGGAATGACTCTGAATTGTATTTAACTTTATATAAATTTGTGGCATTTTCTATACCAAAAGTTCTTAATCTATAAATATATTGTACTTAAAAGTTCATTTGTGAGTCTGTGGTTTGAATTTAGAAGCACTACCCATAGAAACAATATTTCAATTGGAACTAAAGTTTCAGTTAAATCTTTAAATCTTTTAAAAATAGGATACATTATATCTGAGAACAATATGTAATCCTAACAATACCATAATCAATCTAAATAGTTTACTTAATTTTAATAAGAAATTCTGTTTTCCTTGAAATTATAGTGTTGAAAAAATGAAGAACTAATTTGAAGAGAATGGGAAAGTTAGATAAATTTTTTTTGTAGAGTTTCTGAGAAAATTTTTAGGGAATCCTCAAGGCTTTTAGATGCTGATGGTCCAGGTTTCTCTTTCTATCTCATTTTATTTCGAATTTGCACATGGCACCAAGAGTGGGAAGGAAATTTCACATACACTGAATGAAGATCCATGAAGATTTTAACAGATTAAAATTATTATCTGAAATGAATGAAAACGTATTTAGCTGAAAAAATATAATGTTTTACATTTGGGTCTAAAAAAATTAACTTCACCATTAGAGCATTCCACAGTAGGTGTGGAAGGTTTTTTTGATTTTATTGACTACAACTCAAATGACTCATCGAGGTCATCCAGAAGCCAAATAATCTACTTTTCTAGACTGCTTTATGAAAGGTATAATGTCCAGAATTAGGGAGTTGATAATCCCTTTCACACTTTTTTATTCAGGCCATTTCTTATGTATTATATTCCTTTCTGGATGGTACAATTTGGTAAGCATATATAAATCATATCCAGTGAATACTGGTGGACACTGTTTCAATGACAAATTCTTCCTCTTCCTTGAACCAGAAATTTACATTTCATTCTCAGTTGATAATTTTCCCGCTTGATTCTTGTCTATTCTATTTTATTAAAAAAACTTCAAATTTAAAAGTCTAGGTTATATAGATACAGATGATTGACTTTTTCATATCTGGGGAAAATAGATTTTATTTCAAAACTCCTTACATATGCTAAGAATTTAATAACAACAGGGAGAAAGAAATGCAGAGTGATGAAAGGCATTACTTAAATGATTACCTTTGAACCTCTATCTAAAAGGAGAGATAATAGACAAACTATATACATATAAGCTATGTACAGGGTAGATAAAATGCAATGTCAAAAAGAGGGACTAGAAGTGGGGGGAATAAGTTCTGGTGTAGAAAACTCTTGCAAAAGCTCAGATTTGAGCCCAGTCTTAAAGGAAGCCAAGGAAGCCAGGAAGTAGAGATAAGCAGAGAGAGCATGGAAGGCATTGGAGACAACATGTGAAAAGGCACAAAGTCAGGAGATGGAGTGTCTTGTGCAAGGAACAGGAATGAAGCCAGTGCCATTGAATCATAGAATATATGAAGGGGAGTAAGATGCAATAGTACTAGTTCTAATACTGGTACTAGGAGCAATATAATAACTAATAGTAATTTTATGATTTATAAAGTACTTTATACATATTTCATTTTATCTTCACAACAATGCAGGGAGATTTTTCTCATCTGTGGCCCAGATAGGTTGCTCAGGATCATATATACTGCAGGGGCTTCCAGGATGACTTAGTCAGTATCATGGCAGTACCAGGAAATACTAGGGGAGGAGAATTGCTAATTAGTGTCTAAGACTGGGTCTAGAAGTCTAGAAGACTGAAAAAGTAGGAAGGAACCAATTTTGAAAGGCTGGAGTTAGCTGGCATCATTCCAACCAACATAATTAAGATTAATGGCTTTAAATTTTAAAATGAAAGATTTCATTTCAGTATTTCAACTGTCCAGCAAAGGAATTACTTATTCATGAAGTAATGCACTACTTTTTATTAGAATTGTTTAATGGTCACAACCAGTGTAGCTATTGATGGTTGTTGAAAGACTAGACTAAGTTTCAAAGTTTCTTCTTACACTAACCTATAGGTTACATTCCTACATTAAGAAAGTGCTGACTACTTCCTAAAGGAGAAAGGAAGAATATGAATCAAACCATCAAGACCTGGGTAACAGAATTCCTCCTCCTTGGACTTACCAATGACCCTCAGACCCAGATGCTCCTCTTTGTATTGTTTCTGGTGGTCTACTTGGTGACAGTGCTTGGAAACCTGCTCCTCATCTCCCTGGTTCTGTCTGACTCACAACTTCACACACCCATGTACTTTTTTTTGTGTAACTTGTCTACAGCTGACCTCTGTTTCTCTACCACCATTGTTCCTCAAGCACTAGTACATATGATTTCCAAGAGAAAGCTAATTTCTTTTATGGGCTGTGCAGCTCAGCTTCTTTTCATCCTCCTTTTTGGATGTACAGAATGCGCATTGTTAGCTGTGATGTCATATGACAGGTACATAGCTATCTGTGACCCTATGCACTATCCTCTCATCATGACATGGAAGGTATGTATTCAGCTTGCCTTGGGGTGTTGGGTCAGTGGCATATTAGTGTCTATGGTGGATACAACATTCACACTACGACCTCCATATCAGGGAGAAAACAAGATTCCTCATTTCTTTTGTGAGCCCCCAGTTCTCCTGGAGCTGGCATCTGCAGACACCCGTAGCTCACAGATGGCCATTTTCCTTATGGGTGTGGTGATTCTTCTTGCACCTGTGTCTCTGATCTTAGTCTCCTATAGTTGTATCATAGTGACTGTTATAAGGATGAAGACAACCTCAGGGAGACTCAAGGCATTCTCTACCTGTGGCTCTCACCTTCTTGTGGTTATCATTTTTTATGGATCAGCCATAATTTCCTACATGACACCCAGGACTGCTAAGGAGCAGGGGAAGCTAGTGTCTGTTTTCTATGCAGTGATAACCCCTATGCTTAACCCGCTCATCTACAGTTTGAAGAACAAAGATGTGAAGAGGGCACTCAGAAATGCAGTTATCAAGGGAGCACCGGGAAGATTATGATATCCCATTCATTGTTTGTCAGGATCCACCACCTTAAAAGCTTGCCATGTATCCCATATTTTGGAAGGAATGGCTTTTTCCTTTTCAATGGGGATAGAGAACACTGCAGAAAAATTTGCATTGCTTTCAAATGTACATACAATTTTTGCATACTATATATCTGAATTATGTCTTCAATCTTGAAGAGAAGTGTGAGTAGATGCATCAGTCATTTTGGAGAACTGAGAAGTTTTTCTAGCATAGGGGATCAAAATGAAATACTATAGATGCAGCATCGTGTAATGGCCTCTGAAAATCTTTACTTAACTTTTGAATTGAATTGAAGTAGATATGATGAAAGGATTTTTTGAAATAATAGGTAGTTGGTAACTTGGAAAACTGTAGAGGGGTTGAGGAAAAAATAAAGCTAATGATTTACTACCTACTATTTAGCACAGAGAAGACAATTTAGGGAGGAAAAAATAGTTATTTGCAAGGAATTTACGTTACACACATTTACAATTACATTGTACTCTGAAGTACAGTGGAACTTTTATGGTGGTAAAATCCCTTCTGGATTGTTCTGTATCTTCTACCATATCTTAAGAAATTTCCTAGTTAAACATTTCCAAGTTAAAATGTGTGCAGAGGAAGGAAGGGAACTAAGATAATGAAAAGACTCTGAAAACATGTCATATAGCTAAATAGTTGAATGATAGAATTTTTGAGTTGGAAAACATCTGAAGTTAACTCTTTCACTCTCTACCTGAAAAAAGATGACCTCTGTAAATATTTGTTAGAAGTGGCAAATATATAACATCCAGTCCAACTAGGTGGTAAATAAATAAATAACAGTGAGGTATTTTATTTAGAATTAAGGAATTGCATTTTGGGGCACTGCACTGTCTTTTCAGACAGAGGTGTCCAGAGAGGGAGGGGAATTACAACAGGAGTTCTATATAGTATACACTCAGAGGGGCTGGGGAGGTGGGGAGATGGAATAGTCCAAATCACAAGTAAAACCACAAGATCAGTTGACTTCTAGCCAACAGAGGCAGGCTGTTGGTCTGGTCCCACACCAGGGTTACCTCTAGGATCACCAGAACAGTTACATCATAGGAAGGGAATGATGATAATAAATGAAAAGGACAAAATTGCAGTCTTGAACCTAACTCTGTCTGGGAACAAAGGCGTTAGAAACTGCAGAGCAGAGAAGGGTAAGAGCCCAGAATTCCCTAGGGGTTGACAGAAATTATCAATCACTGCTTGAAGATCACCAGTGATAGGGAACCTATTCCATAATAGCAACTCCGTGAGGTAGATACTATAATTGTCTCAATTTAGCAGTTGAGAAACTTGAGGTAGAAAGATTAAATGATTTGTTCTAAACTACTCAACAGGATTAGGAAGTGCCTGAAGCTGGATTTGACTGAAGCCTTTCTGACTTCCAACCTAGTATGCTCTTCACTGAACTTTAAATTACTTGTATATAACTATCTTTTCCTCCCTAAATTGTCTTCTCCAGGCTAAATATCTTTTGATCCTTAATTTAACATTTTTCACTGTCAGTAAAGCTTCCCAATCTCTTCACAATAGTGTTCTATTAATTTATCTTTACTTATTTTTATTAACCTGAAAGTTACTGTCCCTGGGGGAAAAAAGAGCTGTTCTACCTCATCTACATAATTCATTTTCATTTTCCCATGCACTGTGAGATATGATTTTTATCATGTCTTAACTTCTTGATTTAAAAGTAAATTTTAAAAAAGAACCCTTTATTTCCTTTAATATTCATCACTTGCTTTAATTCATTCTGAGACTTAAAATTCATTATTCTTATGAAAAGCCACAAAAATCTTATTCACCCTTAGGTAGGTGTGTTTGCTTTTTTTTTACAACCTTTCTTTTGTAAATTTAATTAAGTCAATGTCTAATCCATGATCCCCACCCTCCAAGTCTCTTTATTTAGAATTCCTCATTTCTCCCACATCAGAATCATTTGTAAATGTATCTTTGAAATCTAACTTTTTAGAACTTCTCATTTGTCTGGAACTGAATTTTCTGGCAGAATTTTTGTTCAATGATTTCCTTCTCATACTCTTGAAAGAAGGCTTTTCCTCTCTTCAAACCCCTGTGCAATTTAGAAATAAATATCATAAAGTTAAATGGTTCCACATTTCATTGTAATATTCCTTCTTTCCCTTAATTGTTAGCCAATCAGAGTTGATTGCCAGCCTCAGGAACACCCACTCTTCCAAGGGCATATAAATTTTGACCCCACTGCCATTAGTTGTCTTTGGTCCAAAAGGGAGATGGCTGAATGACTATTCCTTTTATTAATAAAATGCTGGCATTTTTTAATAAAATGATTTAGTACTCAGAAACTTTGTTTCTCAAACTTTTTAAACATCACAAAGCAAAAAACAAAAACTATGCATCTTCTCTACCATTGTCTCAATTTATTGTCCTGTATATTTACCTCCCTGAAAAGCAAAACTTCTGGAAAATGTCATCTATACCCTTGCTTTCACTTTTTCTGTGCTTACACATTTTTCTGCTACCTGTTTAGATGTTTGTTCGTATAAATTGTTCCCTCAGAATTGACAGTGAGACACAGAGAACCTAAGTTCAAATATTGCCTCTGTCAATGCCTCACTGATAACAGGTAAATCATTTAAGCACTATAGTCCTCAGTTTCTTCATCTATAAGATAAACAGGGCTAGACTAGATCAGTGTTTGGTAAACTATGGTCCACAGCCCAAATCTGGTCCATCACCTGTTTTTAAATGAGCCAAGAATGACTTTTGCATTTTTAAATAGTTAAAAAATATCAAAGGAATAATATTTCATGATGTAAAAATTATTTCAAGCTCAAATATTGTGTTCATAAATAAAGTTTCATTGTAACACAGCTGTGCTCAATCATTTAACTCATTCATTTTCATACTGCAGAGTTGAGTAGTTAAGGTGAATAATATATGTGAGACTCATTTCTTGTTGTTCAATACACTACTAATCACAATGAAATATCTATAACTCAGCAACATTTCAAGCACCATGTTTATCACTGTATGATGACTATATATTACTAATATATGCCTATCAGGTTAAAATAAGAGAAGCAGAAAAGTACATTTCTAATGTCATATTTTTATGGCACAGTGGAACATGGACTATTTTTTAACAATTGAATGTCAAAGTATTGTTTATTATGTAAAGTATTATGTTTATTGCTATGTTTATTTAGCACAGCATATTTAGCTGTGCCAAAAGAATACAATCTACATAAACATTTTCAGACTAACCACTCATAACAATATTTCAAACTGATAGGAAAACAATGACAAAAACATTTAGAAAATTTTAATTGCAATACATCATAGCAAAATTTCTTGACAAGTATAAATGAAAATGAGGCTGAAGCCAAAATAAGTTTCTGAGTAGTTCATTTATTAGTCAAGCAAAGAAAATCATTTACTATTGCTGCTGTTGTTGATGAGTCATGTCTAACTTTTCATGACCCCATTTGGAGCTTCCTTAACATTGATACTGGAATTATTTGCCATTTCCTTCTCTAGCTCATTTTACAGATCAGGAACTGAGGCAAAGTTTAAGTGATTTGCCCGGGCTCACATAGTTATTAAGTATTGGAGGACAGATTTCAGATGATTGATTCTTCCTGTCTTTCTCACTGCACAACCTAGCTTCCCCTTAGCAATGATGAATTATTTCAGTCATATTTGCTTAAAAATCACAGAAGGAATATGTCCAGAGAAATAAACTCGTTTAAAACTACTAGCCTCTTTACCTCAAGTTGTAGATTTTGTGAAATAAATAAGACAAGATAGTTTTCCATAGAATAGCATGGCTCAGTTCTCATCCAAAGAGTCAAATAACTCTCAGCAAAATAATTCTTTTCCAATTTACATGTACCAAAAATTGTTTCTGGAAAATAGGAAGAGAGGACAATGAAAAAATAACCCAAAACCAATGTCTCTGATGTTCTTTTCCAGGAAGATAGAAGTAAGGACTTGCAGCTTTAGAGATAGTCTAAAATTCAGTTTATATTCATCCTATAAAGTGTGGTTTTTTTTGGAAGATGTAAATGTTTGAATTTTCATACACTTGAAGAAAGAGTAAGGGAAGAATGTCAAAGGAGAGGATTGCTAAAGAATTATTGTCTGGAGGGCATGATGGAAGTAGAAACAGTGGATGATAAATTTCCTTTTCCTTTAGACCAAAAAACAATCTTGTCCGAGGTTTGAACACTACAAATTCTGACTAAGAGAGTATGAAAGAGTAGAACAGTAGTGACTTTCTCCTTGAGAACTTCTCTACTGTATTCCCCAAGCTAAGAACCCATTTTTCCCTCCTGTTTCTGACCATTTATTTTGTCACCTTTGAGGGCAATATCCTCATTATCTTGGATACTACTGGTCACTACAGCTTACTCTGCCTTTCCCATCTCCACCTATTTTTTTCCCCCCAAGAAGAATTACAGGACACAAGTCTCTTTTCTCAGTTAAGCATCTCAGGTGGGTAACATATTCTTATGTGGGACTGTTGAGGGCTATCTTTTACCTACCTAGGCATATGATTACTATGCAGTGATGTGATCTTCTATACTGTCCAGTTATCATGGACTACATACTCCCATTTGGAGTAGCCTTTGGAGCAAAGAGGTGAAAGTTAGACTCATTTGGACCTTTTAAAATACCTTTTTCCTCCACACACAAATTTTTAACAAGTTGATTATAAAAGTTGAGTTGACTAGGAATCAGGGACAGGAGAAAAAGAGATTCATGATGTAGTAGATTAACAAATATTAGTTGACTGAATGGATAAAGGAATTGACCTTGGAGTTGAGAAGATCTGTGTTCAAATCCCATATATGACAAGCCATGTGAGCATTAGTCACTTAGCCCTTTTGTTCCTCATTGTTCTCATGTAAAATATGGGGATAGTGATACCTATGATACATACATGACTAGGTTGTTGTGGTGCTCAAATGAAATATGTAAAACACTTGGCAATATTGAAAGCACTATATGGATGTCAGTTGCCATTGCAAGATTGTTGACCGCTTGTTTTCTATGTACTTTCCCTATTCTAAAACTTCAGAAGAAAGTGTATATATATATATATATATATATATATATATATATATATATATGTGTATGTGTGTGTGTGTGTGTGTGTGTGTGTGTGTGTGTGTGATATAAAATACAGATAATCCCACAAAATAATAAGAAACTCCACACAAATAATACTGGAGTACTTTAATATTTAGAGTTCTCATCCCTACTCTAAAGTGACTCCACATGCTTCTGCAGTAGGAATTTTAAAGTCCTCAAATTCAAGACTCAAAGTTCAGGAATATGGATTTCCCTTGGCAGAGTCTCTACCTAAATCTTCCAGTTTCATAAGAAGTAGCAAATAATGATCTGCTTGATCATGTAAAGGAGAAGAAAGGAGATAAAAAATTCAATCACAGCAACCCCCCCCCCCCTACATTTCCATGTAGTGTACTCAGAGTATTTGACAGAATGTTAGGGTCTGGTGAAAATAGTATAAGAAACTCAGCTGAGACCAGTTCTCTGCCTCTTCCCCAAGTTGATCAGGACAGGAACCCAGGCCCAGCCAACCCTACAGATGTAGTATGAATTAACTGCTCTAAAATTTGGGCTTTACAACCTCATGAGAATCATAAAGGGAAGAAACATATCAACAAATCTAATGAGTACAACACTCTCTAGAGCATATTTTCTCTAGAGACCATCTCTTATTGTAACCCTTTAAATTTGTACTATCTTCAAATAATTTGCTCTTATTTGAAAGGTACATCTTCTGAACTACAAGGAGACTTCCTTATGGGAAGGGGGCATACAAACAGTTTTTTTTATTCCTCTTTCCCTTCTCCCCAACTCTTCTTATTGCTACTTTATAAGGATTTAAAAGATGTTTTCTCACCTCCAGGAAAGATCCCTGTGCTTTCTATGACATTCACCTTATCGTTACTTCTCATGCATCTGTTCTATGTTCCACATTTGGATTGCTTTCATTGGCTATGAGATCCCTTCCCAGTCTTTTCTCCAATTCAGGTGAGAAAGCAAGGGTTAAGATACAGATGAAGGAAAGATAAAGGGTGGTTGAAATAGGAAAAGTTTGATCTTTAATGTTTCAATTATTCTGACACAAAGTTCATATTCAATACCTTGCTGAGTTTATCCTTTTGTTTCAAAATCCCTCATCCATGAAGTTTAATATTCCAGCACCTTTCCTAAGACAATGGATATACTCAGATGATTTTAATTATGGGGCTTATCTCCCATCAACAAAAGGGCATCCTCAGGAACTGGCCAGTAAACTAAACATCAAAATAAAAAGTGGCGAGGGGAAGAGAGAAAAGTTAATGTTTTCAAAGGTGGATTTAGAATTGAAGTCTATTAGTTAATTCCCATTTCTGACAATTGTTTGACTCAATTCAATGATCTAACATGATGGAGAAGATGGTTGGATTGTAGAAAGGCAAATGTCCTAATTTTCAAAAATGGATATTGCAAAGTTTTTAAATTATGTGCTTAATTTTAATTTCTAATATAGATCTAAACATAGTTTGTGAGCAGTTAGAAAGGTGCTTATGATAACTAAGAGTTAATTGGTTTCATCATGAGCAGTTGATACCAAATAAACTTCAGCTCCTTTTTATAAAAAAAAGATAAATCTAAATTTACTAACAAGATAAATCCAAAACTGTTTTGTCAAGTCCCCAAAATAGGATCATCATCGTATCATAGATTTAGATCTAGAAATGACTTTTAAGTTTCATCAAGTACATTGATTTGGCTGGGTGAAATGTCATTGCTTTCACATATCAGTCAGAGGAAGGAGGAGCCCCTGACATCTAGTGCAATGGCTTTTATATTTAGGAGATAAGAAAACCATGCCACTGATTCAACTTCAGTCTTCTAAAAGCAATTAAGTTCTGAATTTGTTTTCATTACCTTTTAAGTGAAATATTGTTCCTATGACACATCACTTGTAAAGCTCTTCTGCAGGACCTTACACAACTTAAATGCTCATAGGGTCATTACAGGGTAATCCTGACCTTATGGATAAGAGAAACTGGATATAGATTGCCCTGGAGGATGAGGCTAGTACATGTAAAAGAAAAACAAAAAAAAGATAAAAAAAATGCAAGCAATACAATAGTCACCTGAAGGAATGACTGAATTACAGAAAAGAATAAAGATCAGAAATCCCAAGCTCTATCTCTTCATTTTGTAAGGGATCCAGGATCTATTTATCATTTATCTATGATCTAAAATTTTGTCTAGTCCACGCAATAGGTGAAGTGAAATCTTTACAACTCATAATGAACCTTCAGATGTTAAACTGTGATGATGATCAGAAGCAGCACTATGTTGGGTTACAAAACAAAGGATGATATATTTTATAATCCAATGGCTTTAATGGAAGCAAATAGATGTAAAACCTCTTGAAATAAGTCCCCCATAGTTATGGGGAAAAATTGAATCATTGGCAGTTTGTTATTGAAAGAACATATATATATATATACATATACATATATATATATATGTGTGTGTGTGTGTGTGTGTTTGTGTGTGTGTGTGTATGTGTGTGTGTGTCTGACACTACAAAAATGACAAATTCTCATACTGATATAGACAATAAAGTAAATTTTAATAACAAATAGTTACATGGAGGAATAATATCCACTGCAATTACCTTTCTGAGATCACTTTCCCATGTGCTCCAGTAGAAATTCTGAAATATAAACCTCCTTCCCTTTGTAGGAAATTCATAGGGGAGTTGCCTAAGGTATCCACATAGGAAAGTCTTTCATACAGTTTGTTATCTTTCTATAGCTGCTATTTTCATACATAGAAACTAGTAGATATGAGAGTTTTTCTTAATATTGTAGAGGTTCAAACTTGGGACTAAGTTCTATGTGAGATGATTCTTCCTCTTAACAATCACTACTCTTATTCTCAGTCACCCCTGAGAATATCTTATCAGCATCACCTGATGACCTATACTTTTTAACTCTTCCATAGAAACAATCAGATGTTTAAGTGTTTGGGCAAAGAAATAAGCATATATGGTTAGTTAGTACTATGCCTTCCCAGCTAATCCTTCAAGTCTATCTTTCAGTAAGATACCAGAAAATAAGCAATGTTTCTCTCTATGCAGCTCAACGTTTTTATAGGGAAGCATGCACCAGATGAAATAAGATTACAATTAAGAAGACGAAATTTGAAGTAAAATCTTTAAAACTCATAATGAACCTTCAGATGTTAAGCTGTGATCAGGAGCAGCACTACAAAACAAAGGATGATTTATATGAGTGGGTGGGGGATCGCCTGACTAATTATAGAACAGAATAGGCTAGTCCTACAGCTGTTCATATGAAAGGAAGAAAAGGTTTTGCTGGATTCTGAGTTCTATGTGAAATAAATGTCACAAGGCTGATGAAAAACTTAATGCTTAATACTTAATTTTGGTCTCCATATAGTAGGTATAATATCATTGAAAATCAAAGAAACTAAAGGACACATTAAAGAGTGGCCACATATGAGTTATTATAGTCAGTAATTGAACTTAAGGAATTATGAAATCTCAAAAATTAATGTTTTAAAGGACAATTAAAAAATAGAACACATCTAGAGGAGGGTAAACATAATGATGTGGAATTTGGAAAATATATGCTAATTATGAAGAAGATGAATGGATAGGAAGTATTAGCCTTGAATAGAGAAGATTTAGGGGAGGATGTGCAAGTTGTCTTAAAGAAATGAAAGCAATATTATGTGTTAGAGTAGTGAAGAGTTGGACTAGAAAACCTCTACTATCCTTTCCAACATTAAATTCTCTAATAATATAGGTTACTTCCTTATATCAAATACCTGTTGGATCATTTTGGGAAAAGCACAAAAAAATGAGTCAGGGCAACCAGACCTGGGTGACAGAATTCTTACTCCTGGGACTTTCTGATGACCCTCAGACACAACTTCTACTCTTCATATTGTTCCTGATCATCTACTTGGTTACTGCACTTGGAAACCTACTTCTTATCATCCTGGTTCTGGCTGATTCAAAACTTCACATGCCCATGTACTTTTTTCTGTGCAACTTATCTGTGGCTGATTTCTGCTTCTCTACCAGCATTGTTCCTCAAGCCTTAGTCCATATGCTGACCAAGAGAAAATTAATTTCCTTCATGGGTTGTGCAGCTCAACTTTTCCTTTTCCTCATTTTTGGATGTGCAGGGTGTGCATTGTTATCTGTAATGTCCTATGACCGATACTTGGCAATTAGTGACCCCATGCACTACCCTCTCATTATGACAAGAAAGATTTGTATCCATTTAGCTTTGGGGTGCTGGGTCAGTGGTGTGCTAGTGTCAATAGTGGACACTACATTCACACTGCAAGTCCCCTACCAAGGAGATAATAGGATTGCTCATTTTTTTTGTGAGGCCCCAGCCCTCTTGGCTCTAGGATCTGCAGATACCCACAGAGCAGAAACAGTCATTTTCTTAATGGGTGTGGTGATTCTTCTTGCACCAGTATCCCTGATCCTGGTCTCTTACAGCTCAATTATAATAACTGTGATCAGAATGAAGACAAACTCAGGGAGAATCAGGGCATTCTCCACTTGTGGTTCTCATCTCATTGCAGTCACCATTTTTTATGTCTCAGCAATTATGACCTATATAACCCCTAAATCCTCTAAGGAGCAAGGGAAGCTGGTGTCTATTTTCTATGCTGTGATAGCTCCAATGTTTAACCCACTCATTTACAGTCTGAGGAACAGGGAAGTGAAGAGGGCATTCAGGAACACCATTATCAAAGGACAACCTTGTAAACTTTAATCCTGTTAATATAGTTCAATTTAGTAATGTAATTTACCTCCAAAGATTTCTTGGGGACTGGGTGAGAAATCTTTTATCTTAGGAGTGAGAGAATGAAGGAAATTTGTATTCATATTGCTGTAAATAGTTTCTGTATGCCTATGTAAATTGTAATGGATAAAATGTGTATATTCTTTATCATTTATAATAGGTCTCAAATGTGGGGAGAGTCAGGAGGTGATGCATATGGAATACTGAGTAGGTTGGTGGGTAGTTATTTTAATATGTAGAGCTAAGAAAAAATAACTAATTTGGAATTATCAAACACAGTTCTGTGGAAAGAGTACTACTTTTTTAGTTGAAGAGCATGAATTCAAATCCTCCCTTTTAAGCTTTCTTGGGCAAATTGCTTAATCTCCCTAAATCTCAATTTCCTCATTAGTAAAATGAGTTGGATTAGATGTCTTCTCAAGTGTCCTTCAATCAACTGAAAATCCTACTACATATTTTTGGGGACAAAGTTACTTGTGGTGTAAAAATTAATAGGAATAGGAAGAGGCTGGCATTTAGGAAGTTGATTGGGAAGTTAAAAACACAAAATGTAACTAATGATATTAGACAGCTATTGTTAGAAATATGGCATTTAAAATTTTTAAGGCTTAAATGATATTTTTCTGGAGGGCTGTGTTCTATAAACGGATGCAATATTTTAAGAACATTTATTTTTCTGTCAGAATGTGTCCAGAATAGCTATAGTGATAAAAAGGACTTGAAAACATGATATATAGTTCAAATCACAGAACTGCACTGCTGAACGAGATTTCAGACAGCAGTTGATTCTCCATGTACTTGCAAAGGAATTACAAGTAAAACACTATCAAAAAGCTGTCAACCACTGTTCACTATCTTGAGTGACCATTTCATGGTCTTCTTTGATGTTAACCTTGCAATTCACTGAAACTTCTTTGTTTTAAACTCAAAGATTTGTACTTGATCAACCTTCCCATCATGTACTATTGTGAAATATTTCTTTTTTTTTTTTAACTTAATAGTATTTTACTTTTTCCAATTACATGTAAAGATCATTTTTGACATTCATTTTTGTAGTATTTTGAGTACCAAATATTTTTCCCTCCCTCTAGAGGACAGCTTCCAAATGAATACAGGCTATAGATATATAATCATGTTTCATATGTTTTCATAGTAGTCATGTTGTGAAAGAAGAATAAGAACAAAAGAGAAATACCAATAGAAAGAAAAACCAAAAATTGAAAATATTATACTTTGATTTGAATTCAGACTCCATCATCTTTCTCTGGATGTGATAAGCATTTTCCATCAAGAGCTAAATCTATTGTTGCTGATTATAGCACAATGTTGTTATTATTGTATACAATCTTCTCCTGGTTCTGATCACTTCACTTTCTATCAATTCATGTAAATTTTTACAGAATTTTCTAAAATCTGCCTATTCTGTATTTCTTATAACACAAAAGTATCCCAGCCCACTCTTATCCCAACTTGTTCAATCATTTCTCAAATGATGGGCATCTCCTCAAATTCCAATTCTTTTTCATCAAATAAAAAACTGTCATAAATATTTTTGTACATGTGTATCCTATACCCTGTTTAATGATATGTTTGAGAAACAGATCTAGTAGTGGTATTACTGGATCAAAGTGTATGCACAGTTTTATAACCCTTTGGGGGCAGTTCCAAATTGTTCTCTGTAATAATTGGATCATATCACAACTCCACCAATAATGAAGGAGTCTTTTAATATTCAGACTTCTTCAGTATTTATCACTATCCATTTCTGTCATTTTAGCTAATCTGATAGATGGTGAGTTGTTTTAATTTTCATTTCTCCAGTCAATAGTGATTTAAAACATTTTTATATAACTAGGGATGGTTTTAATTTCTGAAGTTGCTAGTTATACATATCCTTCAAGCATTTATTAATTGAAAAATGATTAATATGCCTATAAATTTGACTCAGTTCTTTATATACTTGATAAATGAGAACTTTATAAGCAACACTGGCTATAAATATTGTTTCATAGCTTTATATTTTCTTTTTAATATTTTTGCATTGATTTTTTTGGCAAAAACCTTTCAATGTAATGTAATCAATATCATCCAATTTACCTTTCCTAATGTTCTCTATCTCTTCTTTAATCATAAATTCTTCTCCTCTCCATAGATCTGACAGGTAAACTATTCCTTGCTCTCCTAATTGGTTTATGGTATCACCCTTTATTTTAAATTATGTTTTCATTTCAGCCTTATCTTGATGTAGGGTGTGAAACTGATTTATGACTAGTTTCTGCCATACTATTTTTCCAGGTTTCACAGGAGTTTTTGTCAAATAGTGAGTTTTTATCTCACAAGCTAAAGTCTTTGGGTTTATCAAATAGAAGATTAATATAGTTATTTACTACTGTGTCTTGTGGACCTAATTTCATTGATCTACCACTCTATTTCTTTGCAAGGAACAAGTTCTTCTGATAATTGTTGTTTTATAAAAAAGTTTTAGATCTGCATTTTCCTTTATTTTTCTTTTTCCTTTTTCATTTATTCCCTTGATATTCTTGATCTTTTGTTCTTTCAAATGAATATTGTTATTAATTTTTCTACCTCTATAAAATAATTTTATGATAGTTTGATGAACATGATACCAAATTAATAGATTAATTTAGGTAGAGTTGTAATTTTATTATATTAGCTTTGTCTGCCTATGCTCAATTGAAATTTTTATTATTGTTTAGATCTGACTTTATTTGAGTGAAAAGAGATTTTGTAATTGTATTCATATAGTTCCTGGCTTTGTCTTGACAGACTGATTCCAAATATTTTATATTTTCTAGTTATTGTATTTTATTTTTAAAATTTTTTTTTAGATTTTTTTTTTTGCAAGGCAATGGGGTTAAGTGGCTTGTCCAAGGCCACACAGCTAGATAATTATTAAATGTCTGAGGCTGGGTTTGCATTCAGGTACTCCTGACTCCAGGGCCAGTGCTCTACCCACTGTGCAACCTACCCGCCACTCTACAGTTATTTTAAATAAAATTTGTCTTACTTTTTTTTTTTCTTGCTGAGATTAGTTGGCCATATTTGGAAATGCTGATAATTTATGTGGGTGTATTTTATATCCTGCAACTTTGCCAAAGTTGGTCGTTGTTTCAAGCAATTTTTTGGTTGATTCTTTATGATTTTCTAAATAAACCATGATGTCATCTGCAAAGAACGATATTTTTGTGTCTCATTCTTTAGTCTAATTTCTTCCATTACCTTTTCCTGTTTTATTGCTAAAACTAGCATTTCTAGTAGCATACTGAATGAGTGATGATAATGGGCATTCTTGTTTTAACCAGGATCTTATTGAGAATATTTCTAGTTATTGTTGTCATTGTGATACTGGGAATTATAAGAATATGATGCAGGGAATTATAAAGATAGGAAATTTGTAATTGGAAACAGATTCAGATTTTATAATCTTTTATAATGTTAATGTTTGTAAAAATGTTATTTGCTGTGATGTAAATTGACTTCTATTGCTGTTAAATGTAAAATTCTTTAAGTCTCCTCATTCCAACTGTCCTCCCCACCCCAACTTTTAATCATTTGTAGTTTCAGCTATATGGGCGGGGGAGGGATTTCCCCTTGGCCCACAGTATCCTGATCCTTTTCTACCTAGAGAATGGAAAAGGCTATAAAAATCTGACATGGAATCCTCTTGTGACATGCAGATTCCAAAAAGTCTCAATATGAGTCAGGATGACTGGAGATGGCCCTGTATACAATGGGAAACCTTGGTATTTTAAAACTAGGTTTTTGCCAGGTCATAGTGTGCCTGAGGCAATGCCCATTCAGAGATTAAAGTTAAGGAAAAGAGAATAGAGACAAGCCACTTCCAAAAAAACTTCTAAGCTGGGTAAACAAGATGCCCAGGATTTCTCAGTGATTAGGGCAGATAAGAAAGAAAAGGAGAAGATGGCTACAGGAGAGGACCTTCTCTCAGTTGCTCTGGAGCGAAACTTATAAACTAAGGATTCTAACTACATTTTCCAGAGATATAATCTACAGAGGGATCCAGTGAGGTAATTCTCCAACCCAAGGTAACCTGCAAAAGAGCAGAAAGGCTCTGCTCCCCAGGGTTGAAGGGGCGGCCCACCAGAGGGGTGGCCCGTCAGAGCAAAGGAATTTCAGCCTCCCGGAGGCAGCCCCAGGGCACTGGGAGCTACGGCTCACAGCAACAGGGGCAGTTTCCTCACTTACACCCCAGGGAGCACCAGGCACAATTTGGGGGAACAGCAGGGGGAACCTCTGCCAGAGAGAGCATGTGAAGCCCAGACCTCAGGGCACACAGCAAGCAACATGGTCATGGAAGCCCAGATCCCGGAACCAGAAGCAGGTGGAGCCGGTAAGCAGGAGCCCCCAGGGCATGAGCCCATTTTGCCTATGGAGGGGAGTGAAGAAAGAGACTGCCAAGCTCTGTCCTCTGCCTCTGGAACGGGACTTTGGGGTTCTGATCACATTCAGATCCTGATCGCAGTCTAGGCCCCACATAGAACAGCAGGCCCCGCCCCCCCCCACCTCAGTCCCATTGCAGAGGGGGGCGGTTATGGTCATTCACAGACCAGGAGAGAGGACAGAGCCTCACACACACTGAGATCCTTGTGAGGGGGTGTCCCAAAAGCTCAGCAAGCACCCCCAAACCAGGCTCAGGCTGCGAAAATGAGTAAGCAGAGAAAAAAGAGGAACACCACTGAGAAATACTTTGCCTGTGATCACAAGAAGGATCAAAACACTCAATCTGAAGATGAGGAGGTACAAGCTCCTGCATCTAAAGACTCCAAGAAAAACAGAAATTGGACTTAGGCCATGACAGAGCTCAAAAAAGACTTTGAAAATCAAGTGAGGGAGATAGAGGAAAAATTAGGAAAAGAAATGAGAGAGATGCAGGAAAAAAACATGAAAATGAAGTCAGCAGCTTAGTCAAGAAGATCCAAAAAAATGCTGAAGAAAATAACATGTTAAAAACCAGCTTAAGTCAAATGGATAAAACAGTTCAAAAAGTTATTGAGGAGAAGAATGCTTTAAAAAGCAGAACTGGCCAGATGGAAAAGGAGATAAGAAAGCTCTCTGAGGAAAACAAATCCTTCAGACAAAGATTAGAACTCAGGGAGATTGCTGATTTTACGAGAAATCAGGACTCATACTTCAAAACCAAAAGAATGAAAAATTAGAAGAAAATGTGAAACATCTCATTGAAAAAATAGCTGATATGGAAAACAGATTTAGGAAAGATAATTCAAAAATTATTGGAATATCTGAAAGTCATGACCAGGAAAAGAGCCTTGACATCATTTTCAAAGAATTATGACAAGAAAATTGCCCTAATATCCTAGAAGCAGAGGGCAAAATAGAAATGGAGAGAATCCACCAATCTCCCAGAGAAAGAGATCCAAAAATACAACCCCCAGG
The DNA here is from genome assembly GCF_037893015.1 of Macrotis lagotis. NCBI lineage: Eukaryota > Metazoa > Chordata > Mammalia > Peramelemorphia > Peramelidae > Macrotis > Macrotis lagotis. The sequence continues at coordinate 321,858,530 of NC_133658.1, read as the reverse complement.
AATATTATAGCCAAGTTCCAGAACTCCCAAGTCAAAGAGAAAATATTACAAGCAGCCAGAATGACACAACTCAAATATCATGGAGGTGCAGTCAGGATCACAGCAAATAAATTAAAAACTTGTAGGGCTTGGAATATAATATTCTGGAAGGCAAAAGAGCTTAGAATGCAACCAAAAATCAACTGTCCAGCAAAATTGAACATCTTCTTCCAGGGAAAAAGATGGACTTTCAATGAACCAGGGGAATTTCAAATGTTCCTGTTGGAATGGCCAGAGCTGAACAGAAGGTTTTACCTTCAAATACAGACCTCAGGCGAAGCGTAGAGAGTGGAGGAGAAGAGGAAAATATGAGGGACTTAATGATGATGAACTACATGTATTCCTGTATAGAAAAATGATACTGATAATACTCATATGAACCTTCTCATTTAACAGAGCAGGGAGAAGGAGCTTTTATAGATGAAGCACAGTAGAAAATTGAATTTGAAGATAAATTGTGGTATAAAAATGGAGTCAACAGATAAAAGGGAAATGTAATGGGAAAAAGAAAAAGGAGAAGAGGGATAGGCTAAGATATTTCATATAATAAGATTTTTCTTTATTACAATTAGTTATTGCAATGATATGGAAGGGAGGATGGTGAGGGGGAATGAGGGAATCTTTGCACTCATCAGAGGTGGCTATGAGTGGACACAGCATATATACTCAATGGGGTATAGACATCTTCAGTAAGAAGGAGAGAAGGGGGACAGGGGGAAGGGGTGAGGATGTGAATGATGGAGGAGAGGATGGACCACGGGGGGAGAGTGGTCAGATATAACACATTTTCTTTTTTACTTCTTGCACGGGGCTGGGATTGGATGGCCTGTCCAGGACCATAGGGCCAGGTGGATGCTGGGTAAGGGGTGGTATGGGGGCTTGGGGACTCTTGGCTCCAGGGCTGGGGATCTGTCTGCTGCACCACTCAACTACCCTACAGCAGAGTCAGAGTGAAAGGAGAGAGAAAATATAGAACATGGTAGTAGAAAAGTATGAATGGAAGGAGTTGCAATAGGCAATGGAAACAATGGAAAAATATGGAAGTAACTTTTGTGATGGACTTATCCTAAAGAATGTGATCTACCTGTGACAGAGCTGGTGGTTTTGGAACACAGAATGAAGTACATTTTTTTTTATTATTATTATTTTCTGGGGGGTGTTGCAGAGCAAATGGGACTGGGTGGCCTGCCTGGGTCCGCACAGCTGGGTGATTGTTGGGTGTCTGAGGCTGGATTTTGACCTAGGTGTTCCTGGCTCAAGTGCCAGTGATCTGTCTGCCACCAAGCTGCCCCTATTATTATTATTATTATTATTATTACTATTTTATTTTATTTTGGGTCTTTTTTTTTTTGTTTTTTGTAGGGCAATGGGTTTGGGGTGGCTTGTATTGGGTCACACAGCTGGGTGATTGTTGGGTGTCTGGGGTTGGATTTAGGCTCGGGTGCTCCTGGCTCCAGGGCCGGTGCTCCATCCACTGCACCACCTGGCCATACCTACAATTATTATTATTATTATTATTATTTTTTTTTTTAATTTTAATTTTTTCTCTCCCCTTTACTTTAACGCTTATGCTGGTCTATATTTTCTTGGGGGGAGGGAGTATTATGTTTACTCTTAAACAAGAATATTTTAGTAATGTATAAAAAACATTATTTGTACAAAATAAGAATAAATAAATTAATTAATTAAAAAAAGAACAGGCAATTTGTTAGAGGTATGGACTGGACAAAAATTGTTTTGGATATGTTGAGTTTGAGTTGTTTTCTTATACATTCAATTTGAAATGTCCTATAGACAACTTGTTAGAGAGGTCAGGGTTCTATGTCAATCTATCAACCCATCAATCAAGAAACATTTATTAAACACAAAAAGAAAGAAAGAAAGAAAGAAAGAAAGAAAGAAAGAAAGAAAGAAAGAAAGAAAGAAAGAAAGAAAGAAAGAAAAGGAGCATGGAGAGCCTTGTCAAAAAAAATCTTTCTGGGAAAGGAAGACCCTCAGGGTTTCTAGACACAACTGCTATTTACATTTGCTCTGGATCAGTTAGGGTCCAAACAATGACCATGTGGACTGAGTCTGAGATCCAGTTTATTGCCATTGAATAATACTTGCTGGTGGATTTATATAGATACTACTTATCATTTTCAAGGAAAATTCCATTTATTCCCTATTCTTCCTGAGGTTTTAATAAGATTGAATGCTAAATTTTGTCAAAAAACTTTTGCAAAAGCTTATGCTGAATGTTTTGAGATAATCATATATTTCTATTAATTTTCCTATTGATATGGTCAATTATACTGATAGTTTCCTCCATGTTGAACAAGTCTGGCATTTCTAGTATAAATCTCACCAGTTCATTGTGTATTATCCTAGTAATAAATTGTTATAATCTCCTTGCTAACATTTCATTTATTTTTGCATTGATATTCATTAGGGAAATTGGTCTATGATTTTCTTTTTCTGTTTTGGCTCTTCATGGCTTAGGTTTAGCACAATACTGTTTCAAAAGACTTTTGGTAGAACTCTGTCTTTGTCCACTTTTCCAAATAGTTTATATAATTTTGGAATGAATTGTTATTTAAGGTTTTGGCAGAATTCATTTACAAATCCATCTGGCCCTGGACTTTTTTTCCCCTAGGAAGTTCATTGTTGACTTGTTCAATTTTTTTCTAAAATGGGATTAAGTATTTTATTTCCTCTACTGATAATCCAGGCAATTTATATTTTTGTGTATATACATCCATTTAAGTTACTGTGAAATTTATTGTCACACAGTTGAACAATATAGCTCTGAATTATTGTTTTAATTTCTTCATTTAATGGTGAATTCACCATTTTCATTTTTTATACTGATAGCTTGCTTTTTTCTTTTAAAAAATAAAATCAATCAAATGTTTATATATTTTGCAGTCCTTTTCATAAAACCATCTCTTAGTTTTATTAGTTCAATAGTTTTGTTCCTTTCAATTTTATTAACCTCTCCTTTGATATTCAGAATTTCTAATTTGGTATTTAAAAGAATATTTTAAATATATTCTTTTCTTTCTAGTCTTTATAGTTGCACTACCAATTCATTGATTTCCTCTTTCTTTACTTTAGACACATAAGCATATAGAGATAAAAACTTTCCCTAAGCATTGCTTTGGTTGTATTCCATAAGTTTTTGGTATGCTGTCTCATATTTGCCATATTTTTGATGAAAGTATTGATTGATTCTATATTTTGTTGATTGACCCACTCCTTGAGGATTAGCTTATGTAGTTTCCAATTAGTTTTTAGTATATCTTTCCATGGCCCTTTATTACATATAATTTTTATTACATCATGATCTGAAAAGGAAACATTCAATATTTCTGCCTTTTTGCCTTTGATTGTGAGGATGTAATGCCCTAAAACATGGTCAGTTTTTATGTATGTGCCAGATATTGCTGAGACAAAGGTATATTCCTTCCTATTTCCATTCAATATTCTCCAGAGGTTTATAATTTCTAACTTTCCTAAAATTCTATTCACCTCCTTAACTTTGTTCTCGTTTATTTTGTGGTTAGACTATCTACTTCTGAGAGGAAAATGTCTTCCACTATATAGGTTTTACTGTCTCTTTCTTGCTGTAACCAGTTTGACTTCTCTTCTAAGAACTTGGATGCTTTACCATGTGGTACATGTTTTGTATATTACTTTATTGTCTATGATATCATTTTGTAAGATGTTGCTTCCTTTCCTTATCTCTTTTAATAAGTCTATTTTTGCTTTTGCTCTGTCTGAGATCAGGATTGCTACCTCTGTTTTTTTTAACTTTAGCTGAAACATAATCTGTTCTGCTCTAGCCTTTTTACCTCTACTCTGTGTGTATCATTTTCCTTTAAACATGTTTCTTGCAAATAGCATATTGCATAATTCTGGTTTCTCATTCACTCTGATATCCAATTTCTTTTTATGGAAGAGTTTATTCCATTCACATTCACAGCTATGATAGCTAACTCTGTATTACCTTCAATCCTATCTTCCCTTGCTTTGTATTTTTTTCCTTCTTTAATTCTATCCATCTTCACCAGTGTTTTACTTTTGACACTGGCACCATCAATTTACTCCCCCCCTTTCATCAGCCCCCTCTCCCCTTTTTTCCTTCTTACACATTTTACTTTTAACCTCCCTTTTGCCCTTCCTTCTATCAGTCCCTCATTCCTTTCCCTTTTTTTTCCTCCTCCTAATTTCATGTAGGGCAAGATGAATTTCTAAACCCAGCTGAATGTATATGTTATTCTCTCTTTGAGCCAAATCAGATTGAAGTAAGATTCAAGCAATTCTTAACCCCCTTTGCCTCTACTATAATACATCTTTTGTGTTTCTTTATGTAATGCAATTTTCCCCATTCTACCTCCATTTCCTCCATTTTGAGTAACATCTTTTTTAATGTTTTAACTTTTTAAAATCATCCCATCAAAGTTAACTTCTATTCATAGTTTCTAAGTATACTCCCTTTAATAGAAGTACAGTTCTCAAGAGTTATATTTTCCTCCCTTATAGAGATATACACAAGTTTAATCTTATTGAATAACATTTTTCTTTTCCCTTGTTTGCCTTTTTATGTATGGGTGTCTCTTGAGTCTTATGTTTGAAGATTGAATTCTCTGTTTAGTTTTGGTCTTTTCATCAGGAAAATTTGAAAGTCACATGTTTTATTGAATGTCCATTTCCACCCCCAGAAAGAATATGTTCAGTTTTGTTGAGTTGTTGATTCTTGATTGTAATCCCAGCTCCTTTGCCCTCTAGAATATCATATTCCAGGTCCTTTGAATCTTTAATGCTTGATACTATCAAGTCCTATATAAACTGACTGTGAGCCCTGAAATATTTCTTTCTTGCCACCTAAAATATCTCCTCTTTGATCTGATAATTATAGAATTTTGTTACCATATTTATTGACATTTTCATTTTGGGATTCCTTTCAGTAGGTAATATGGATCCTTTTTTTTAGGTTTTTGCAAGGCAATGGGATTAAATGGCTTGCCCAAGGCCACACAGCTAGGTAATTATTAAGTGTCTGAGGCTGGAATTGAACTCAGGTATTCCTGACTCCAAGGCTGGTACTCTATCCACTGTGCTACCTAGCTGCCCCTGAATTCTTTCAATGATCATTTTACCCTCTTGTTCTAGGATGTCAGGGCTATTTTTCTTGATGATTTCTGGAAAGATGTTGTCCTGTCACATTTTTTTTAATCATGGCTTTCAGGTAAACCAATGATTATCTCTCTTGATCAGTTGTTTTTCCAATGAGGTATTTTACATTTTTCATTTTTTTTTCTCTTTTTCTAATTTTTCTTGACTGATTCTTGATGGCTTAAATAGTTATTAGCTTCTACTTGACCAATTCAATTTTTCAAGGATTTATTTTCTTTAAAAAAGTTAGCTTTTGCATCTCCTTTTCCATTTGTCCAACAGTATTTTTGAAGAAATTCTCGTCTTTTTCTATTTGTACAATTTTATTTTTAAAGTTGTTTTCTTTGTCCATTTGCCCAATTATATTTACTTTGCATTTTTTACTCAATTTTTCTACTTCATTTTAAAAATCATTTTTGAGTTTTTCTAAGAGGCCTTTTGGAACTGGAGACCAATTCATATTCTCCTCTGGGGGAATGTACTATTTTTTCTGACATTCTCTTCTGAAATGGTGTTCTGATCTTCCTTATGTCCTAAATAGATATCTATAGTAATGACTTTTCTTTGACTTTTCTTACTCATTTTGATTTCTGTTCCTAGGCCACAGGGGGCTATCCCGAGCTTCTTGTGTTGGAGGGAGGGACCATCTCACAAACCTTCCATTTTGGAAATGCTAGTGGCTTATTCAGTGGCTTTGGGTTCATCCAGTTCAGACCTCCATTGGGAGGATTGAGGCTCCCAATCTGCTGTCTTCACCTGAATTGGAACCCTCCCAACTAGCCCATTGAGACAGGAACCAGGAGCCTCTAGTTGGCCTGTTTTGTACTCTACCCACACTAAGCTCTGCTCCATGTGCTTGACTCTGGCTCCTTGCACTGAGTCACAGTCCCTTTCCATCCTAGCAAAGGAGATCATTTATGAAATCCCTCCCAGATATTTTAAACTAGAAAATGCTCTATTGTGTTCTTTTGTTCAACATTACCTCATCTTCCACCCTGTATCTCTTTCTTGACTTTTTGTTAGTTTGAGAATATTCATAAGATACTTTTTTTTTGCAGATGAGAAAGCATCAGCAAGACAATAATAGATTTCATTTCAATAAGATAAAATCAAACAATCTGATTCAAGAATTCTTGACAAAGAACACAATTAACTACTCCATCACCTGGGTTACTATTACAATCATGAGTGCATCAGTCATCCGGTGATGGGTGATCACACTAACAAGTTGCCTTCTGGACTAAAGGAATAGTAGCTCTATTCCAATGTGACATTGCACATGCCTTCATATATGGCTTCAATGAAGAAATGATCTTCCCTCCTTCTAGGGACACATGAAGGAAATACCCAACCTTTTGATTATGTTCCCAGAGAAGACCAGAAGCACAGTGACTGGTCAGCCTTCATTTTTCCTTAATAATGATAATGATCACAACTTATATTTATATAGTGCTTTTAAGTTTGTCCAATGTTTTACATACTTTACAAATGAGCCTTAGAGCAAAATTGTGATGTAGGTGGTATAGATATTAACATCACCATTGTACAGATGAGAAAACTGATTCAAAGAAAGGTTTAGTCACTTACCAATGAATAAAGGAAATGTAAAAAAAATGGAATTTCAATGTATTAATCAATCAGCATTCATTAAGTATTTGCTATGGATCTGAATACTGACCAAAGTTCAAATATAAGAATTATTTCAGTCTATTGTATTTCTACAAAGACTGAAATAATTCTTGTATTTGAGGAACTCAAATCATAATTAGAAAAAAACACATGCTCTATAAGCGTATACATAATAAATATAAAGAAAATAAATGAAAATGAAACAAAATGAAAATAAACATAAATGAATGCAAAACAGTCAATGCAAGAAAATTTGTTTAGGAGCACACATCGATGTGCTAGGATCAAGAAATGTTTCCTGTAGTCAAACTGTGTCTTGAAGAAAAAAGAAATTCTACAAGGGACAGTAAAAGAAAGAGTACATTCCAAGCTTAGGGATGACCAGCGAAAAGGTATTGGGAAACTAGTATTATGTTATGTAAAAGTAACAGAAAGAAGACTCATTTGAGTGGACAGAAATTTTAGAAAGGGAAGTACTGTATTTCCTCATGTATAAGATGTACCTTTTTCCAAAAAAGTTTGGGGTCTAAAAACTGGGAGCATCTTATACAGTGGTTGTAGATTTTTTTACTTGCATTTCCTGCTTTTTCACCCTTGTATTTGTACTCATTGTTTCACATTTGTGTCATAATTTTCCACATTTTCATTATCATTTTGAAAGGATAAAATCTTGAGGAAAAAGTCCATGCAGCTGTGTAAGGCAGCCAGTTGTGGAGACGAGGTTGGTAAGGATGCTGTCCATAAATGTTATAAAATTAAGTGGGTAGATACAGAAATAGAAGACTCTGTGCTACAAGGACAAACAAAGTCACGTTCAGTTCGCCCAAATCCTTCTCATGGCCAAAGATAATGTGTGTTCAAATTTCAAAAGTAAAAAGGATTTCTCTCAACCCCAAGAAGATGAGAAGGTAACTCTCCATTATCCCTCTAGAAAGAAGGCTCCATGTGAACTTTCTCCCCTTTACCATCAACCTTAATCCTTGCTCAAGTGCCTAAAGATGAAAATATCTGTATTTCTTGAAAGGAAAAACATCTTTCAGTGGGAAAAATATAAATTGAATATTGGGCCTATAATGCCTTTATAATCTGAAATCTCTCTCCTCCACAAAAGATCAATGGAAATACTTGCACTTTTTGTTGTCTCTTTCCCCCTCTCTCTTTCTCTTTCTCTATCAGTGAGGTTGAGAGATGAGGCGGTCTAGATTCAGGAAAAAGATTTATATGAAAGTTGTTGAGATCAAGTAATGATTCTTATCTGTAAAACAAAAGTTAGGAAACATGGAAATCAAAATGCTTATTTATCAATCAGCAACAATATGTACTGAGCCCTCCCTATGTTCAGAATTAGACTAAATGTTGTGAAGTTTAAAGAAGAAAGAGAGGGTAGAATTTCTTCTGCTAGGGAACTCTTCCTTTAGGAATCCCAGTCTAAGCGTCAGACAGATTAAAAAATAGGCAAATGATTTCAAGTGTCTTCATGGTAAGATGCACTATAAAATTCAAGAAGAAAGTTGAGAAACAGACAGAATAATTAATAGTCACATCAACCAAATTTATATTAGTCTCAAGACCATGAAAAAAATTCATTTGTCCTGAAGAGCAGTCCTTCTTTGTTTAATCAGTCAATCAATAAGAATTTAAGTACTAAGAACTTTTCTTGATGTTCATATAAAGACAAAAATTAATCAATACATCAGTCCTTGTTTTTACTATTTTCTTTTTTTTTAGGTTTTTGCTAGGCAATGGGGTTAAGTGGCTTGCCCAAGGCCACACAGCTAGGTAATTATTAAGTACCTGAGACTGGATTTGAACCCAGGTACTCCTGACTCCAGGGCTGGTGCTCTATCCACTACGCCACCTAGCCACCCATTTCTACTGTTTTCAAGAGATTGCATACGTAGGAAACAGATAGATGAGTGATAGATAAATAGATAGAGATATAGGAGTATAAAGCATATATATGTGTATATATATATATATATATATATATGTATATCCAAATAATAAAAATGGATCTTTGATCTCATATATATGCATTGTATTTTCCTTTAGTTCATCTCATTTCAAAAGTTTACTATAAAAATGTTGCCACATCTGTAAAATAATAGGAGCCTTTACATTGCAAGAATGTCAGAGAAGCACTCTGGACATCTTCCTTTCAACCTTCAATCATTCCATGTGACCATCTTAACTTCTCTTTCTTTCCTACAAATTTTTTTAATAACATCCCTTACTCTTACCTTAGAGATTCTCATTGTTTATGAGTTGAACAATTCTATTGTGATGCACAACTTTTGTTTTCAGAGACACTGATATTCCAGGTTTCACTGTAATATGGCAATCATGGGAAAATGTTTGGATTAAGAAGATGAATCTTTGCTGTCATGGAAGGTTTGAAGTCAGCAAAAATATTTTATAATTTCCCAAAAGCAATTTAACAAACTCTTCCTTTTAGAAGAACTAGATTATTGTCCATTTGTACTGTCTGTACTATATGGTCAAGATAAGCATTTTATTGGATCAACTCTATAAAAGTTTTATTCAGATAAAGTTTGAAATCTGGGCAATAGATTTTTTTTTAATTCATTTTCTCTTTCCTTTGCAGATGGACAAGTCAAATATTTTATAGGCATTACAGATCTCTTCAAGGTGTCTAGGCAGTCAGCAAACAATGAAATCAATGCAATGTCACCTACAGAGAGGAATATCTAAAAGATCAAATGATCCACAGGAATTACTCCTTGATATGTATTTTATGCTAATTTTTTTTTTTAGATTTTTACAAGGCAGTGGAGTTAAGTGACTTGCCCAAGGCCACACAGCTAGGTAATTATTAAGTGTCTGAGGTTGGATTTGTACTCAAATATTCCTGACTCCAGGGCTGGTGCTCTATCCACTGTGCCACCTAGCTGCCCCGATATGTACTTTATGATGCCTGTTTTCAACCAACTTTATTTTCCTCCAATTTATGAATAGTTTCCACATTAATAGTAAGTCTTTTTTTGTGATTTAAAATGTACTCATTTTTATTTTATTCTTTATGGTGTTATTTAGTCTATGCCATATTCAGTAAATGTCAATTCTTTTTTTTTTTGAAGAAAGTATTTATGATATAGAGGCATGGTATTAGCTAAAGATTTGGCCATTCATTTCTACCTTCTGGACTATACTTTCCCATATATTTCTCCTTATTCTCTTTAATTTGGGTGCATTTTAAAATCAAGACTCTCATAAAGTATCTCCACCTTTATCTTCATCAACCATTGTTCTTATGCAAGTTCAATTATATTCATGGTGATTCTTTTGTAAATATCTCCAGGTATTTACTCTGATGTATTTTCCTTGCATGGAGGTGATCCTGGCATTTCAAGAGCTATACCAATGGAGCATAAACTCTGGTGAATTCCATCACACTTTGAATATAGGCCTATGAAAAGGTCAAATCAATTTTTTGAAGACCAGTTAAGTTAATCACTTTTGGTCATAATGTATATATTACCTAATATATAATTAAAATATATATATATCTACATATACTTATCTATGTATGCCTATATGCATATGTATGTACAAACTGAAAATAAATATTTTGTGTGGGGATCAAGTAGACCATTTTAGGTAGACTAAAGAGAATGTAAAAGGGAATGATATATAACAGGCCTTGAGAGGTAGAATGAAATTAGATTGGGAATGGTTTTAAATGACAGATTAAGAGTTCTTTATTTGACCCTTTAGGCAATAGTGAAACATAGAAACTTCTGGAGGAGGAGAGTGACAGTGACAGAACTCTGCTTTAGGGCTTTCACTTTGGCAACTGTATTGGGAATGGATTGGAGTGGGGAGAAACTAGAGAAAGAACAGTTTAGAGAGCTATTTTAATACAAGAGATAAATAACAATGAGAGCCTGAACAAGGTTTATAATAAAGCACATACTTGCAGAGAATGTGATAGAGGAAAGAAATGTCTTGGAAGCTTCTAGACAATTTTGAGATTGAACACTTGGTTGCCTAGAAACATGGTGGTACTACTGACAAAATTAGGAAAATTAAGAATGTTGTATTTGAGTCAAAATACAATTTCTTATTTAGTCAGGTTAAGTATGAGATGACATCCAGGTCAAGAGCCACTGAACAGTTGCTAATACAAGACTGTACCTTAGCAGTGAGCAAGCCAAATCGGACTCATCTACAGATGCTTGAATTTGTGAAATGTGCCAAGATCATTAAGACTGCATATAAAGAAAGTAAAAGAGGGTTCAGGATAGAACCTTAGTATGCTTATCCAATTAGGTTGCAGGATATGGATGATGACCTAGCAAAGAAAACTGAGAAGGAATATCCAAGGAGGAGAAGAGAAAATACATGGTCAGACCTGTCCTTTGAATACTTTAATTTGGCAGCTATATAGAGAAGAGATTGGAGAGAAGAGAGAATGAAACATACTGCTTCATCATCTCCTCATAACATCCCTGTCTTCCATCAAAGCTTATCTCAAGTCTCTACCACCAGAAAGTCTATAGTGATTCCCTAAATAACAGTGCTATCTCCTTGGATATTGAACTTTGCCACTCTAGTAACACCAATCACTTGGGATATTCTTTGTATCCAGTTTTAATTTACTTATTTGTAAGCATTTTGTTTCCTCAAACAGAATTGAAGCACCTTGAAGAAACAATTGTGTGTTCCTAGTCCCAATCACAGTGCTTCACACAAAGTGATTGCATTGTAAATGCTTATTTGATTGAGCTGATTGAGCTGAATTGTACTATATGAATTACTATTAGCCACATTTAAAAAGAATAGACTGCAAAAGAGGAACAATATTACAATTTCTATAAGAAGATAGATAAATTTATTTGTGGAAAAACAAAAATAAGAGGAAGATTATAGGGAAAAGATGGAAGAGAGTATTGAGAACAAGAAAGAAAGAAGAAACAGAAGTAAATGTAATATCACCAAAGATACATGGAGTTATGCTCTATCAATGAGAACATGAAATATCTGCCTGTCTTCTACAACTTGTTGTCTGCCAAAATCAAATCACTTAATAAATTATTAACTTTCTATAATAATCATTTCATTCTGTAATAGGTAAAAAAATAGCAATATGAGGAATAACTATTATCTGCTCAATTTTGACTGAGAAGAAAGAAGTACTTGCTGCAGTATAGATGGTGGGATCTTTTGGAGACAGGGAGAGTTGCCACACAGAATTAAGTACAGAGACTGATAGGAAAGTTGGATATGTGGCATATAACCTGGGGTTGAAGAAAGTATTCCTTAAAATTCTTCCCTTAAAGTACAACAAAAAAAAAAACATTGACTAAAATTTTGTAAAACAGTTCAATTCACCTTTTCCATAGATATTGGAAAAGTTAAAAAAATTGAATACTCTAAAGATAATGGCAAATGATTCTATGAGGGGAGAAAAGGGTAAGTCAGATAAAGGGAACGTAGTGGATGCATATGTTAATCACTGACCTAATTTTATTTGTAAAAGACAAGCATAGAAAATGAAATCAAAGTTGCCAATTGAGTATGAATAAACAAAAGTGGCATGGCCCTTCTGTAAGAATAATGTGCTTTTGAATTGTGTAGGGGTGAATACCAAGGGCATCAAATGATTCTTATAAAAAGAAGTGCACCTGGGGTGGCTAGGTGGCACAGTGGATAGAGCACTGACCCTGGAGTCAGGAGTACCTGAGTTCAAATCCGGCCTCGGACACTTAATAATGACCTAGCTGTGTGGCCTTGGGCAAGCTACTTAATCCCATTGCCTTGCAAAAAAAAAAAAAACCTAACTAAAAAAAAAGAAGTACACTTGGAAGTCAAGAACAACATGTTTAGGGTGACTTAGAACAATGGGAATGGACAATTAAGAGAATGAAAGACTACTCATTTCATTATTTTTATTTTTTTTCTTTCCAAGTCAATGATTTTCATATGAATAAAATAGTGGACAAACATGATTAATGGGCATCATGTACAGTTGAAGTATATGGAATAATTTGTCAATGTGATTGCTCTGATAATCTGAGTGTTCTTTGAAAAAAATCATGACAAAAAGAGAGGTTCTACAGATTCCACAAGACTGAAGGACAGGTAAGTGTGATTTTGAAGAATGTGAACACTGCATCTTCAAACTATATGCAGGTGTGCAAATAGCTATTAACAAAGAAATTTTTTCAGTATTGTTTGATAACCAAAAGATTATTGATAAGCATCAAGAAACTAAAATAGTGATCAACAAGAGACAGACCACCAAAAATAAGTTCTACCACATTAAATTCCTTTCCTTAATTTACTTTGCTTATGGTTCTAAACTTAAAGATAAGTGGAATGTTAAAGACACAATATATCTAGATTTTTAGAAAAGATTTTGATAAAATGTTTCTCATTATTCTTTTTTTTTAATTTCATTTTTTGCAAGGCAATGGGGTTAAGTAACTTTCCAAGGTCAAACAACTAGGTAATTATTAAATGTCTAAGTTCTCCTGATTGTAGGGCTGATACTTTATACACTGCACCACCTAGCTGTCTCCCTTCACACTATTCTTAAGAGTAGAATCTACAGACAAGAGCGCTAAATTGCATAACAGTTTGGCAGATATGTGTACGATTGAATGATTGATTTCAAATCAATCTATTATGGTTAACCTAAAGGGAAGACTTTATTTTTATATACAATAATTCATGTTATGTCTAATGCTATTCAACTTTTTTTAGTCACTTATTTGAATTGAAGTATGCTTATCAGTTTTGTATATGGCATAAAGCTGGGAAGGAAAAATATCATGCTAAATGTCAGAGATATAATTCAAAAGAGATTCCTTAAGAAAAAGAAAGAGCTCTGTTAGGATGAATTTTAATTAGGATAAAATAAAGAATAAATTAGGTTAAAATAAAATACTTTTGAATTCAGAAAATTAAGTGCAGAAATGGTCATATTAGAGAAAATTGCATGAAAAAGACCTGGAGATTTTTCTGAATTTCAAGGAAAATAAATGTCAATAGTATGAAATGGAAAGTTAAGAATTATGACATAATTAGACAGCAGGAGAAAAATATTTAGATGTGACAGTATAGCTGTTTACAAGTATTTCATACACTTTCTTATGGAAGAGGAATTACACCTGTTTTAAGGAACCCCCCCCCCAATAATTTTTAAAGTTTTCTTCTAAGGAATATGATACTTTAGAAGGTATTGGGTTTCATATTACTGGTGGACTTCAAGCAATAGTAGTTGATGACATCTCAAAAATATGCCTTGATTTTTTTACATTTTTACATTTTTACATTTTTTACAAGGGATACTGTCTTAGGAGGAGGCTATCCTGAAATGTCATTTCAACTAAGCTATTCTGTGATTCTTTCAAGTCATTTTCAGGAATTCTCATTATCACTAAAATTCATAAGATGAGGGATCATTTCTCTTTTTGCATTTATGTCCCCAGTATATATAACAATATGTCTACTTAATAAATGATTGTTGATTATTTTGGTCATCTTCCTCCCTATATACTTCAACTTGGCAGTGTCTTTCTTTAAATGTTGGATTCAGTTCAAAATAAATCAAGGCATAAATGATCTAAGTGGAATCACTAGGACCATGTACATTTTTAATAATATAACAATATGTATAGCTGGCTAAAATCAGGTTTGTCTTTTTGTAGCTTCCTAATCACTTCCTAAATGCTTGACTGACTTTCTTTGTGCCCAAGCATCATTACAATGCAACTGGTTTAATACCCTGAAATGTAAAGAAGAATTTCTATGGTCCATGATAATGCCCTAAGAATATATTTCTCATAGAACTATTGGTTAGCATAATTTAACCCAATTCTTCAGTGTGATAGAGGAAGCAACTCTTCACATGGTTGAAACATATTACAGGTGTAGACACAGCTGCACAACTCATGATTTCTCTATGCCACAGTCATAAGGGAAAGATCATTTCTTCCCAAGATGTCATAAAATAAACTTTGGAATATTTTCAACTCCAATTATAATTAGAGCATCAGAGCTTGCATAATACTCTGTTGATGGCTTCATTCCTGAGTGCTTTCTTTATATCTTTGTTCTTCAGGCTGTAGATGAGAGGGTTAAGCATAGATGTTATCACTGTATAAAACATTGAGACCAGCTTCCCTAACAATTTAGCAGACTTGGGTGTCAAGTAAGAGATTATACCTGATCCATAAAAAGTGTGACTACAAGAAGGTGGGAACCACATGTAAAGAATGCCTTATGTCTCCCTGAGGTTGTCTTCATCCTGCCCACAGTCACTATTATAGAGCCATAGGAGACCAGGATCAGGGATACAGGTGCAAGAAGGATTAATACACCCATAATGGCTGTCTCTGCACTGTGGATGTCTGCAGATGCCAGGGCCAGGATTGCTGGGGGCTCACAAAAGAAATGAGCAATCTTATTGTCTCCTTGATAAGGGAGCCTTAGTGTAAATGTGCTATCCACCAAGGACACTAGCATATCTCTAGCCCAGCACCCCAAGGATAGGTGAGTACACACCTTCCCTGTCATGATGGGAGGGTAGTGCATGGGATTACAGATTGCCAAGTACCTATCATAGGACATCACAGCTAGCAGTGCACAAGAGAAGAAGCTGAGCTGCACATCCTATTAAGGAAATGTTCTTCCGCCTGTACAGCAATTTGAATAGGGCTTGGGGAACAACAGAGGTAGAAAAGAAGAGGTCAACTGTACACAAGTGGCACAGGAAAAAGTACATGAGTGTATGAAGCTGTGAATCAGTCAGAACCAGGGAGACAAAGAACAGATTTCTAAAAACAGTAACTAAGAAGACCATCAGGAACACTACAAAGAGCATCAGTTGTTCTGGGAATCATCAGAACTACCCAAAAGGAAAAATTCTATAATCCAGGTCTCATTGATCTGGTTCATGTTCTTTTTTATTTCTTTATAAAGGAGCCAACAGGAATTTGATGTGTAGATGAAACATGTGGAATTATAGAAATTAGGGTTGAAAGGGAACTAAGATGTAACCTAATACAGTCTCTCACCCTATCATCAATAACGCCCTATTTGAACACTGTTTATTTAAACATTTTCGGCATTCCTTAATACATTGTCTCAAAGACAAACATTCCATCATTGGACAATTCTGTTAAAAATATTGCCATATTGAAGCTATGCCAAAGGGCAATAAATCTATCCTTTGATGTAGCAATACTACTTTTAGGTTTGTATCCCAATGTAATCACAAAAGACCCACACATGCAAAAATATTTTAGGAGTTCCTTTGGTACTGGCAAAGAAAGGAAAATTCCCCATCAATTGGGGAATACCTAAACAAATTTTGGTAAATGTATGTAATGGAGTACTACTATTGTGTAAGAAAACATGAGTGGGCAGCTTCAGAAAAGTCTGGAAGAATTTGCATGAAGTGATGCTGAGTGAAATGAGTAGAACTTTGTATAAATTACTAACAACATTGTGTAATGATCAACTACGATTGACTTAGCTCCCCTGAATAGATAGTGATCTAGGATGATTCTTAAAGACTTTTGATGGAAATAAATTGCCATCCACATCCAATGGTGAAAACTATGGAATTTGAATGCAGCCATAGCATACTATTTTCACTTTTTAAAACTCACTTTTTGTCTTTTTCTTATTCTCATGTTTTTCTCCTTTCATTTTAATTCATCTTTCACAGCACGACTAATATGGAAATATGTAAACCATGATAGCACATGTATAACTTATATCAGATGACTTTCTGTCATGTAGAGTGGAAGGGAAAGGAGGGGAGGTAGAAAAATGTGGAACTCAAAAGCTTACTAAAAGACAAATGTTAAAGGTTGAAAAAATCTTTGTATGTAATTGAGAAAAAACAAAAATAACATTCAAAAAAGAAATAGAATAAAACAATAAAATAGAGGGAGGGAAGAAATGCATCCAGATACTGAGGTGAAAACATCCTCTCTCTTATTCACAACCATCAATGTTAGTTTTGGCTTCTGGATTGATCTTCTGATCATTAACACTTTCTTTGATAAAGAGTGTGCTATCTCATGAGGAAGGCATTTCATTGTTGCACAGTTCTAATTATTAGGCAATAATTCCTCATATCAAACTAAAGTCTTCCATATTGTAATTTACGTCCATTGATCTATCTTCTATTACCTGATCCTGCATAGCTAATCTATCCTCTTTGTCACTTTATAACCTGTCAAATATTTGAATACATTTTACATATTTTCCCTTAGACTTTTTTAGGTTAATTGTCACTGTTACTTGATATATTTCTAGAAATTAAAAAAAGACAAGAACAACTTATGAAAAGAAACAAAATTATTAGTATTAAGATGATATGATAGTTTACATAGAGAACCCTAGAGATCCTTTATAACTTTATTGAGACTATTAATAATTTCATTAAGAAGTAAGATTCAAAATAAATCCACATAAATCAACAGGATTTCAGGATATTATTACAAAATAATTTATAAAAACAAATTTCATTTACAATAACTGCAAAATGCATAAAATAACCTACAACTCACCTATCAAATCATATTCAGTACTTCTATGAATACAATGAAAAACACTTTTTTTTCAGAAGTAAAGAAAGGCAAAATAATTTGGGAGTTATTAATTGTTCATGGTTAGACCATTCTACTATAATAAAAAAGGATAATATTGCTTAAAGTACTTTCATGATTTAGTGCCAATCTGATCAAAGCACCAAGTTATTCCTTTGTAGAATTAGACAAAATCATAACAAAATTTATTTGAATAAAGGGTAAAAAAAATTAAGAAAATTTTGAAAAAGTAGAACTTAAGATCACTTAATTCCAGACACCCAGCTTATTCTATAAAGTTGCAATCTTCACAGTTATTCTATTTAATACTGGTTTAAAAATAGGAAGCCTAGCAAAGAGGGTAGAAGAATCAGGAAAATCTAATTTTGAATCCTATTTCTTATTTATTCTGTATCCATAACCTGACAAAAAGTCTCATGCTCCCAATGCCTGAGGCAATTTTCTAAGACTATAAATGCAGAGATGTTGATCTACATTGGTAGAGGAAGTTGCTCTCTGGAAGTTTCTTATACCAATGGTTTAATAAGTTAATTTAAAATAGAGTTTGATCAGTGGAATAGTTTATAAAAACAAGACTCAAATGTCATCAAATCCTCAGTTTACACATACTTATAGCAATAGGTTATAAGAAAACCCTGAGATTTGATCTAGGGGTTGAGAAGGCCTAATCTTGTCATCCCCTGAGAATTCAGTGACACTAACATTCTTTCCACTCTGTATGAAGTAAGGTATAAAAGAGGACATAGATAAAAACTGAGTAGGGTATGAGCATGAGTGGTTATGTTGAGCCTGAAGAAAAAGAGACTAAAGTTTAATTTAGGCCAGTCTTGTCTTTCCAAAATTTATTCAAGGCGGAGAAAGGAAGTAGGGGAGATAAATCAAATACTCCTTGTCTAGAGATTGTCATTTAAAAAGAAATATTGACCCATGAGGTAAAAGAAATAGTTGATAGGGACAATAAAAGGATAAACAAGGACATGGGGGGTAAACCATTAAGTGAAGCTTAAAGAATAAGAAGAGCAAAGATGCAGGAACTGAACTGAAATCCCATGAACAATATGTCCCAATTTCCCAAAAGTGGATTGGTGTCTTGTATGAGGAGGAATCAGAGTGGAAAGATATATGAAAGGGAAGAGAGAATATGTGTATATAGGGGAATCAATCATTAATCTCTGCCAAGTTCATGGATGAATACTGAAGGGATGGTTACTTCTATTAGTATTTTAGAAAGAAGGAATGCTGTGGTGGAATGGAAAAAGTGCCAGAGGGGTTGGACTGAAATATTTGGAAGGAGGAAGATCTGTTTTTGTGGGGGGGGGGGTTCATTGAAGAGCATTTCCATGAGGTAGGAGATGTATAAAAGATGGCCCCTCACATTGGATTCCACCTGGGTTAAAAGTTAATTTAGGAGATCACTTTCTTTAAAAGGCATTTGCCCCTTAAACAGCATTCTACTTCAAAACAAGGGATATGCAGATCCATATAGCCAACTGTTGCCTAGAATATGTAAGGAATAAATCACAGAGCTAGAGACAAAATTCTTTGAGAAAAAAATTTACTGTGGTGAGAAAAGGGACCTAGGTGGCAAGATTTGGGAATGAAAGTAATTTCTACCTTGCAACACTGTCTCCATCCAACATAACTTCCAACATAAATTGGTATTTCTAACATTGAGGCACATCAGAAAAATGAAGGTCATGGCAAGATATATAAAAGTAATAAAATAGAAATTTGCTAGCGAGTTCAAACCAAATGTGTCAGAAAATTATGATTTTAACAGTGAATCCGAGAAAAGAAAAAAAAGGTTATAATACGCAAAGCAGAAAAAAAATCAAGGTAAACTAGATGGCAGAAACAGTAAAACAAAGAAAAACTTCCTAAAACAAGATTCAATGAATAAAAATTAATAAAATTAGCTGTAGAGGATGAAGGAAAAATTTTGGTCATTTAATTGAATGGGAAAAAAGATGGGGGAAAAATTAGGAAAATGATATGAGTTGAGAATGAGGAGGGAATATCTTGCCATAGGAAGTAATCCTGCTTTCCAAGAAAATAGAGAAGTAAGAGAATGAGTAAGACTGCTTTCTGCTGTAATTAGAGGCTCCAACCTGAGATCTTCAAATGTCAAGGTCTATAACCTTTCAGCATTTAGGTCATCATGTTGTCTAGGTATGGAGCAAGAGAAAGGGCCAGAACTTTGTCCATTCTATTTGAAATCTGACTCCAAACTGATTCCAAATCATTGCTATTTCCACTTTGGATCAAGTTATTCAACCAGCTTCAATATCACTTAATTGTCTAACAATTTTGTACATTTTTCTCCATGTTAAAAATAGTATTAGACTTTTTCAAATGCTTTGCTGAAATCTAGGCAAACTTTCTCAACAGCATTCCTCTGATTTACTTATGTATTGGTCATTTCTAACAGATTAAATTGTGATTACCCATTCTTCATGAAGACATGTTGGCTTTTGAATAACAAATTTTAAAATTTATGCTCTAAAACATCCTTTTAATGATACTGTTTCATATTTTATGAGGAATTCATCATGTTCACTGGTCCATGCTTTGTATTATCTTTTTTTTGTATGTGAAAACCTTGTCATCATTTGCCCTTATGTAATTGTTGAATATTTCCAATCCAGATAAATCATGGAACTGAGTCAAATTGAAAGGCTAGAAATGTCAGCACATTGATAGAGATCAATTCTAATCATTTAACTTTAAAAATTAAACTCTAAAAAATTTAACTGTATTGTGCTTTCCTGCTCAGTTATTGCTTAGACATTATTTTAGACATTTTTCAGTAGTGAAGATCCTTTTTTACCCCATTTGTGATTTCTGTGTCAAAGATACTGGAGTGGTTTGCCATTTCCTTCTTCAGCTCATCGTGCAGATGTGGCAACTGAAGGAAACAGAATTAAGTGACTTGCCCAGATCACACAGCTTGTAAGTGTCTGAGGACAGATTTGAACTGAGGAAGACCCTCCCTTATTTCCCTATGCAACCTCACTGGTCTCTACCTCATTCTTGTACACTATCTTCACCCTAATTTTTCAGACAGCTCACATATCTAGCAAATCTATGGCTTATATTAAAACAAATATTTGTTTTATCAAAGTTATTTCCATATATTGATATGGAGGATTCATATTTTCTGTAAGTCAAAAAAAATCCACTAGAGGCAAGAAGAAATTAATGTATAAAATCAAAGTAAAACTATATGAGAAAACATTTGGAGTTAATGTTTTTAGGAGTTCTGGTTTTGCGAAAACAATAGACAATCATTTAGAATTTATATGCACACAAACATACACTCATATACACACTTACCAACCTTTAGTATTTGAACCATTGGTTTTTATATTTATTCATTTCTAATTTCTACCCACGATGGCTAAGTAGAACTATTACTTCTAGCTCCTACATCCCCATTCCATCACAAAACTAAAGTTTCTGTCCAGTAGAGAGAGATCAACATAGGAACCCAGGAGAAATTCAGGGCGAGACTGAAAAGGAGCAAAAATCCTCCCAAAAACCCAGGTGTGGGTGGAGCTTGAATATGTTACACACCTAGTTTAGGAGCTAAAGCAAGAGACACAAATAAATCAAAGATATAAAAATCAAAGTATAAAAGTTAATATAAATCTAGAAATCAACTAGAAGAAGATAATAACTGCATAAGTGTGATCAAGGCTTTAAAGAAGCCTTTTTCTAACAAGACAACATTAATACCTAGAACAAATAGAGCAAGAGATAAAAATGAAATTTAAACTCTGGAGAAAAGAATTGGAAGGAGAACACATAATTTAGAACAAAAATGATAAATATTACCCATGTTTGCTCCATGAAAACAAGAATAAGTCAAATAAAATAATGCTGCTATGAGACAGCAAGAAATATTAGAACAAAAGTCAAATTATGGAAAATAGAAAAAAATAAGGTATCAGATATAAAAAACTGACCTGGACAACAAGTCAGGGAGAGATGATTTAAGAGTCACTGAATTCAAAGAATATTGTTTTAGAGAGCTATAATTTCTGTTATTAGGGACAAGGTAAGGCTGCTATATCACTTGAATGCAGAAATTTTGAACTGTAGTAGGTCTAATGATAGTTGTCTTTCCATATGCAGAAGGTCAATAGGTTCTGTAAGAAGGGGTGAATCATTTTAGGTTGAAAACCTAGTAGGTCAAGTTTTCCACAATAAACAAGAGTTGTATTATGCCAATAAATAGCTGATATACTTCTAGCTAGTTTCAAAAAAAATCAGTGTACTCCAGGGAAAACATAAAAACTTCCATAATATTATTTCAGGAAATCAAAGATGGTAACTTCTCAGTAAATAGAGGAACAAGCAAAGTTACAAAGAACATATTAATAATCTGCCAAAATTAATCTCAAAAGTAGAAGATCCAGGAACATCATTACCTAAAATCCAGGATTCCCAAGACAAAGGGAAAAAAAATCCTGTAGACATACAGAAAGAAGTTGTGTTAAGAAATCATTATATGTCACAAGAGTTGTCAGGTTTTACCTTAGATAAGAGGAGATCTTGGAATGTAATATTTCAAAAGACAAAAATTTAGACTTACAACCAAAAATATTTACTTTGAAAAGTTGTATGAAAAAAAGATTTATGTTTTCATATACAATCCTCTTTTGTGTTCTGCATAATATATAAAAAAATACTCTTTTTTGTGTTTGAATTCACAAATATAAACAATGATTTCCTTATGTTGTATCTATTTTACTTTCTTGAATCTCAACTAACTTAAAAATGGAAATAAAGGATTGCTTTGGCACAAATAGCCACCTATACAGTACAGAATCAATTGCTCAAAAATTGTTCAAATGATAACTTCTAAATTCCCAGATATCTCTGAAGATTATTTGATTCTGAGCAGAAGTCAATTATTTCATTGTAACTTATTTAGTTGAAGTTCCTGTTTCCCCCTTCTCCCCCAAGAACTTGTACTGAAAATTGACTCATTGATTATGTTTTTTATTAAAAATGTGTATAAAAAATTCACAAGTGATATAACAACAATAGGATGCAAGCCCCATGAAGACCAGTACTATATTCTTTTTCTATTTTTATTTCCAACACAAAAATGTGCCAAAACATGCCAGATACTTAATAAATATTTGTTGAATGTTGAAAATACAAATTAGAATATGGGGCAATTGTCTTTAGATGGATCTCCTCTAACTTGAAACAATTCCCACAGAGAGATCATTGTATTGAGGTCAAAATCTTGTGTCAGCAAATTTGTGACAGCACAAACCCATTTTCTAAACTCCAATGGCATTGTGATTATGAACAATTACTTTCTCTGATCTCTGTGACTGAAGCAGTTATATTGAGAATTTGACTTCCCTTTGAGTCTTAAGAAAAGGGATTCCAAAAAATGAATATATTTACTTATTTGTATAATTATTGTTTCTTCGAATAGAATGCAATCTTCTTAAGGGCAGGAGATTACTTAGCAGTTTTAGATATAGGTCTGAAGTAGAAATTGAATCTAGGTCTTCCTGATTCCAGTTTTTTTCTGGAATAAATTTGTTTAACTCTAACAATGATGGACAACATTAAATAGGGAAGTCCTGAGATAAGCTGTACAATTCTTCACTTATGAAGAAAAGCCAGTTCAAGAAGTGGTAGATATCCAAACTTGACCTGCTAGGCTATATAATTATGCAGACCAGGCCTTGAGCTATATAAATTTAATAAAACAATACTAGAAGATTTCAAAGCCACTGCAATTATTGCAGTCTCACTATAGCACTCAGGATATAAAATAAAAGATAGAAGAGTACAGATGGGTTCTCTCGGGCCTTTTCCAAGGAACTTCTCCCCACAAATTAACATTAAAATATCCTATTTACATTTTTTGTTATCTTAGTTGAGTAGTCAATTTTTGGGTGTGAGGTGGTAAGATTGCATTTCAATAATGATTTGGATCACTTTAACTGCTTTGTCTGAATACTATCTATCTTTCCCTTTCTCCAGAAATGGAAAACAATCCATGTCGGAGTTGTTGGAAGATTGGAATAGCAATGCATTGTTAGTGGAGTTGTGAACTAATCCAACCATTCTGGTGAGCAATATAGAACTAAACTTAAAGAGCAATAAAGCTGATCATCTTCTCTGACCCATCAATACCAATACTAGACCTATATCAAGAAGAAATCATTTGGGGAGTAACTAAACAAGTTATAGAATATAAATATTACAGAGTACTATTGTTCTATAAGAAACCATGAATGATTGAACTCTAGAGAAGCATGGATGTTTTTGATGCTGAGTGTAGGGAGCAGAACCAAGAGAACATTGTACAAATAACAACATCGTGAGCTGATCAGCTATGATGGATATTGCTCTTCTCAGTTGTTTAGAGATCTGCAATGACTTTGGGAGACCTGTTATGGATGACATTCACATTCAGAGTGAAAAAATGTCAATAATCCACAGAATGTGAGTGAATACTATGCTTAGTTTTAAAAAAAATTCTCTGATGTTTTTCCTTCCTATACCATGCTTTTCTTTCTTTTCCCTTAGTCCTAATTACGCATGAACAAAAATGACTAATATGTAAACATGTTAAACACAAATGTACATATAGAACCTTTACCAAACTGTTCACCACTGAGAGGAAAAGATGATGGTAGGAAAATATGTAACTTATAAACATGAAAGTGGATGAATGTTGAAAAACTTTCATATTATGTAACTGGAAAAATAAAACAAAATATTGATCCAAAAGAAAAAACTCAACCCCTTTCAGGAATTATTTGAATTAGCAGGATTATGAACATTAGTCACCACACTCAAAACGAATGCCTCTGGCTCCATTAATCTTTCATGAATGTGTTCTAATGAAAAACCTAGACAATGCAGCATGTTATCTATTTGTCATACTTTAAATTAGAGCCAACTCTTGTTCTGGTTATAAAGAAGATCACAGATTTAGATCTGGGGATCTGGGAGCTCTCTCTCTCTCTCTCTCTCTCTCTCTCTCTCTCTCTCTCCATATATATATATATATGTATATATATATACACACACACACACATATATATGTGTATGTATATATATATATGTCTGTATGTCTGTATTGACCTGGAATGTCTTTCCGTTTCAAATACAAAGGATGTGTTCAGTCTATTACTAAATTTTGTAGCTTTGTAGTTTTACATATGTCTTTTACATAGAATAATCAATATTGACACAACATTTATTTCATTGAAATTGACAGACATTTTCATTTTTACAAAAATTGTATTTGACATAGATTTTGTAGGGGGTATTCCTGAATCAAAGAGCTTCCAAAAAAGTAATTTGTCATTTACTTCTTCAGCTCTTTTTTACAAATGGAATAAGAAACTTGTTCAGTGTCACAAAGCTAGTAAATGTCTGAGACCAGATTTGAACTCAGGCAGCTGGAACTTCCTGACTCCAAGCATGACACTCTAAACACTGTGCCAGTCCCTATATCTTTTAATCATTTTTATTTGAAGTCTGACATGTATTTTTGTAAATTTGAGATATTAGACTTTTATCAGATAAACTTGTGAAACATTTTCCCAGTTATATTCTTCCCTTCTAATTTTGGCTACATTGGTTTTATTTGCAGGACATCTTTAGATTTGATATAAAAAATTATCCTTTTAAAATACCATAATTCTGTTTCTTGTTTCATCATAAATTCTTCCTTATACATAGATCAGAAAGGTAAATATTTCATGTTTCACTAATTTGCTTATGGTATCATCTTATATATCTATTTCATTTACCTTTTTTTTGCTATTATTTCGGTACGTGGCATGATATCTTGATCTATAACTAGTTTCTGTCAGATTGCTTTTCAGTTTTCCCAGCAATATTTTTTAAATAGTGAATTTTCATCCCCAAAGCTTGGATCTTTCTATTCATCTACAGTAGATTACTGTGGTCATTTACTACAAAGTATTATGTATGCAATCTATACTTATTTCTTAGCCTGTACTAGGTTGTTTTAATGTTTAACCTCTGTAGTACAGTTTGAGATCTGATAAGACCAAATCACCTTCCTCCAGATTTTTTTTTCATTGAGTTCCTTGATATTCTGGATTTTTTGTTCTTCTAGATGAGTTTCTCTATTTTTCCTAGTTCTATAAAATAAATTTTGGTAATTTGATTGATATGTAAATGAATAATAAATTAATTTATAAAGAATTGTCATTTTTATTATATTTGCTTGAATTTCCCATGAGCAATTATTATTGCTACAAATGTTAACACCTTTATTTATGTGAACAGTGTTTTGTGATTATATTTATATGATTTCTGAGTTTGTTCTGGCCAGCAGAGTTTCCAGCATTTTATACTCAGTTACTTTAAATGGAATTTCTCTTTCTCTTTCTATCTCTTTCTGCTGGATTCTGTTGATGATATATAGAAACGCCGAAGATTTATGTCATTTCATTTTATATCTTGCAATTTTGTTAATGTTACTTTAAAATTACAGCTATTTCTTACTGCTATATCAATTAAAATGTTGTTTTTCATACTTGTATCCTATTATAATAACTTAGAGTTCTAATATCTATTAATAGATTCAGTATTGTAGTTAGTAAAATCCTACTGCTCATATGCCCTCATTACAGAACTTTTCTATGATGTTCATAGTTATAACAAAATCAAGACTCATTCTCTCAAGGGTACAAACTGATCTGTGATAGGGGATAAACTGCTCAGCTTTTATTTATTCCAGCTATAAATCATAACTGACATCTAATCAGTCAGTGATATCAAGAGTTAGGCTCAGAATTAACCAGAAGAAGACATTTCCTTTCAGAAAGAAAATAGCACAATAAGGAAACTGAATCATATGTTTTCTACCACATGGCAAGTCATGGTACTCCCCTCAATTTTTTCTAAGTTCAGACATTTAACTGTAACTGCTCTTAGACTGAAGCACATGTCATTTTCTCCTTCACTGGTACCCTATTGACTGCATGACAATTCAACAGTTCCTGTAATCAAAACTCAAAGCAATATCAAATTTTAGTCCTAAGAATATTTCCCCCTCAAATAGAAAATTTCACTAATCATGGGGTTTGAACATAATTAATTTTCTCATGTTTCCCTAAAGCATGGGTATCCAACCTTTTAGTTCTTCTCGACCACATAGCCCAACAAAAAAATCTCATTACCCATTCATGAATATAGTGCAACACACTCACCAAATAGCACAAAAGCAATGAGGGTGGGCCATAGGTTTTATGTACCTACCCTAATGAATGCATGTCATTTATTCTTTACTTATAAATTAAATTTAATCATATTCTGAACTTTCAGACATAAAATGAATAGTTGATAGTTGATTCATATTAATGTATTGAAATTACATCTTTAAATCACTGTAAAACAGTAAATCATCCTATTTTTCGAAATCTTATTTTGCAAAAAACAGTTAGCAGTACTTATAAGATCTTATGATCCAACCTGATTAAAAAGTCTGAATGGACCTTACAGAGAAAGCTTTCTTAAAGGATTTGTGAAAATTTCACCCCAACAGTAAATCATTACTGTTTTTAAACAAAATATACCTCATTAAATATTTAACAGTTTTCAAATATCTTCTTTTTCATTTTTTAAATTTTCTAGTCTTACAGTAGCCAGATAAAAAGAGCAGTTGCTTGTCTGATAGTATTTCAGATATTAGCCTTCTCACAGCATTTCACAATATACAAACCCAATAATATCAAATAATTACTTGAAAGATGAAACAAACTTTTTTACAGTACAATGAAGTCAATTCATCCAAAAGCATTTTCCAAATTATTTTCCAAAGAATATCATTAATTTTTATGTCATTTGGAATTTTATACTAATCATCTTTAAAATCCAGCATAGAGTTCTCAGGTATGAAACTATTACATCCAAGTAAATAATAATTATAGCAATAGTCATCAGTTTTCTTTGTTACCAACTATAAATATTTTTGTACATATTGGTCCTTATGCTTTTTAAAATCTCTTTGGGATACAGGCCTAGCTGTAGTACGACTGAGTCAAAGGGTATGCCCAGTTTTCAGACCTTTGAGCACAGTTCCAAATTTTTCTCCAGAATGGTCAGATAAGTTCACAATTCCAACAATGTATTACTATGCTAATTTTCCCACATCTCCAACATTTATCCTTTTCCTTTTATGTCATATTAGCCAATCTAATAGGTATAAAGTGGTACTTGAGTATTGTTTTAATTTGTATCTTTCTCTCTCCAACAGTGATTTAGAGTATTTTTTTCATGTTATGATAAATAGTTTTGATTTCTTCATCTGAAAACTGCCTATATTCCTTTGACCACTTATCAAGAGGGGAATAACACATTCTTACCATTTGAATCATTTCTCTATATTTGTGAAATAAAGTTTTTATCAGAAATACTTGCTAAAAAAAGCTTTATGTTTTTCTTCTAATATTGGATGCATTCTTTTGTTTCTACAGAAACTTTCAAATTTAATGCTATCAAAACTTTCCTTTAAAAACTCATATTGCTCCCTATTCTTTGTTTATTTCTTTGTTTGATACAGTCTTACTAATTATTCTATTTCTTATTATCTCTAAAATAGGATAATTCCACAAAAATCTCCATAGGGATAGATGTGTCGTCTATACATTTCTCTCTTCACTTTGAATATATGATGAGTGTACAATATGTAACTGTACCTTTACATAGCAACATAAATATATATTAATGCCTCCTAACCTAGTAAGAAGAGACCAGCTTTTCTGGAGGTTAAAGATTAAGATTGGAAAGGATAGATAATGTCAAATTCAATGACAGGCAAGAGAATCAAGTTCTGTAGAATGGTCTTCTGTTGGCTGCATTCATAGGGACTACAACATACTAAATAAGAGTTCAACCATTTAATTTTTTAACCTTGCTGACCAATTTATGAATTTATGAATATGACCACAATCTATATCAACATGCTATTTAACATGTCTTATTTCTTAGAGCAATAGCCTTTTAACTATCTGCTACCTTCTATCTTACAAAGAATCCCTTATCTACATGTAGTACTACATATGAAATTTTCTTCATGAAATTAATTCTATTATATTTTAGTCACCTTAAGTTTCTCTCCTTTATTTTAGATAAGACAGTATTCTATAATTTTCCTAAGGAACTCATGAAATTGGATATGAAAATACTTTTCAATTTCCAAAAGGAAAATGAATACAATACCTGAAGTGAAAAGCACCTGGATGACAAATACTTCATACAAACAAATATCTGGGTGCTGGGTTTTTCCCCCCTCTTCTTCTCGACTACCATGATATCTTTCCTGTCACTCCTTAAAACAAAACTCAAAATGACCTGGACCAAGAGGACATCCTAATGATCATAGCAGGAATTTCCAAGAATACACACACACACGTATGTATGCATATACACATATATATATATTTATATCTATTTCATCACTATTTTATCCAACAATAATATTCAAAGGATACAATAAATTATCTGATTTTCATATGTTATACAGACTATTTGTAATAATTATTTCTACTAGATCTAATTTTACATGTCCTATATTGAAAAAATACTTTTTAAGTTCTTAAGTATAACATTACATTATTATTGGTATTAAACATAATAATAATAATAACAATAGATTTTATAATAGGAATGGGATCTGTATTTTATCAAAGCTATTTCAGCATCTATTGAGATAATCTTATGATACTTATTAGTTTTGTTATTAACATGTGGTCATATACATAAATTGGCCAGCAAGGTTAAAAAATTAAATGGTTGAACTCTTCTATTTAGTATGTTGTAGTCCCTATGAATGCAGCCAAGCAGAAGACCATTCTACAGAACCCGTTGTTGACTAATGTTCCTAATGTTGACTCACTCCTATATTCCTGTTATAAATCCTACCTGATCATAGTGTATTATCCTAGTGATGTCTTGCTTTATAATCTCTTTGTTAATATTTTATTTAAAATTCTTACATCAATATTCATTAGGGAAATTGGTCTATAATTTTCCCCTCTGTTTTGACTTTAACAGTATAGGGATCAGCACTACATTGGTGTCATAAAAGGAATTTGGCAGAACTACTTCTTAGCTTATTGTTCAAGTAGTTTAAATAGAATTGAAAGTAATATTTCTTTAAATGGTTATATAATTCAATTGTAAATACATCTGATTTTGTTTCTTTTTCTTTTTTTTTTAGTTTTTGGCAAGGCAATGGGGTTAAGTGGAGATTTTTTTTCTTAAGGAGTTCAATGATGAATTCTTTAATTTCTTTTTCTGAAATGGGGTTAGATTTTTTTATTTTCTCCTGTTAATCTGGGCAATTTATATATATATATATACATATATATATATTTGTAATTATTCATTCATTTCACTAAGATTGTCAGATTTATTGACATACTGTTAGATAAAATGGCTCTGAATTATTGCTTTAATATCCTGATTGGTGCTGAATTTACCTTTTAATTTTTGATACTACTAATTTGGTTAGCTTCATTTTTTAATAAAATAAAACAAATATTTATCCATTTTATTGGTCTTTTCATAAAACCAACTCTTAGTTGTAGTTATTAATTCAATAGTTTTCTTTAAATTTTATTAATTTCTCATTTGATTTTTAGGATTTCTAACTTGGTATTTAAGTGGAGATTTTAATTTTTCTAGCTTAAGTTTCATGCCCAATTCATTCATTTCCTCTTTCTCTACTTTATTAACATAAGCATTTAGAGATATAAAAATTTCCCTAATAATTGCTTTGACTGTATTCCACAAGTTTAAGATTGCAATCTCATTATTTTCATTGTCTTGGATGAAATTATTTTGCTGTTTGATTCACTCATTCTTTAAAATAAGTTTATTTAATTTCCAATAAATAATAAGCCTATCTTTCCATGGTCCTTTATTACACATGTTTTTAATTGCATCATTATATGAAAAGCAAAAGTTTAATATTTCTACATTTCTGCACTTGACTGTGAGGTTTTTCTGCCCTAATACATAGTCATTTTTTGGTAGTACCATGTAATGCTGAGAAAAAGATATATTCCTTTCTATTCCCATTCAACTTTTTTCAGAGCTCTATCATATATAACTTTTCTAATATTCTAGTCACCTCCTTAAATTCCTTCTTATTTATTTTGTGATTAGATTCATCTAATTCTCAGAGAGAAAAGTTGAGGTCCTCCAACTTGTATAGTTTTCTTGTCTATGTCTTATAACACATTCAGCTTCTTCTCTAAGAATTTAGATGCTATACCACTTGGTGCATCTATGTTTAGTATTGAAATTACTTCATTTCTATGGTACCTTTTAGAATGATGTAGTTTCCTTTCTTATTCATTTTAATGAAATCTATTTTTGCTTTTTGTTTGTCTGAGATTAAGATTTCTACCTCTGTTTTTTTTTCACTTCAGCTGAAACATAATATATTCTACTCCAGTCTTTTATTTCTCTTCTTTGTGTATCATTCTACTTCAAACATGTCTCTTGCATACATTATATTGCAGAATTTTGTTATTAAATTCACTCTGTTATGTAATTTCTTTGTATGGAAGAATTCATTCCATTACATTCATTTTTTACTTCTCACCACTTACCCCCCTCATTCCATCCTCCTTTTATCAACACCCCCCTTTTCCTTCCCTCTTTCACATTTTACTTTTAACCTCATTTCTGTCCTGCTTTCTATCAGCCTCATTTATTTCACTCTCTTTATTCTAATTCACTGCAGGGTAAGATAAATTTCTAAATTATATTCTCTCTTTGAGCCAAATCAGATGAAAGTAAGATTCAAACAATTCTCAGTCTTCCCTTCTTTCCCTCTATTTTAATACCATATTTCCAGTATAAGATTCATCCTTTTTTTTTGAAAACTTTGGGGTCTAAAGACTGGGACCATTTTATACAATGGTTGCAGATTTTTTTACTTTCATTTCATGCTTTTTTACACTTGTTGCCTTATATTCATTGTTTCACATTTGTTACAGGTATATTAGGTGAAATCTTGTCATATTCTGTCCAGAAATGGGCTTCAAAAAAGACTTCATACAGTGCTAAATTCAAGTTAAAAGTGATTGAGTTTGCAAAAGTGAATGGAAATCATGCTGCTGAATGTAAGTTTGATACTCCTCCAACTGAGAAAACAATGTAACACTGGCTAAGGGAAGAAGAAACCCTACTGAAAACTCTACAGAAGAAGGAGGATATGAGAGGCAAATCAACCAAATGGCCTGATTTAGAGAGGAAATTGAAGATATGGAATAAAGAGCAAAGGGCAATTGGAATTCCTGCGTCCTCAAAGGTGTATTAGCATGAATTAAAAAGAATTGCTGATGAGAAAGAAATGACTGATGAAATGGAATGAACTAAGCATGTGTACACACTCCAGAATTACCCAAAAGATATCTGAAAGCTATGAGCAGAGGTTCCTTGAATTTCATGATGAATAAAATTTGAATTCAATAACTCTATGTAATACATTTTTTCAAATTTCCAGCCCCCAAATTAAGGTGTGTCTTTTACATGGGAGCATTTTTTTTATACATGGAGAAATTTGGTAGATTATTTGTGCTTCTTCATGTGATGCAATTTCCATCATTCTGCCTCCCCATTCCTCTGAGCACAATCCCTTTTTTTAATGTTTTAACTTTTTTAAATCATAAAATCAAAGTTAACTTCTATTCATACTTCTAAGTATATTCCCTTTAATAGAAGTACAATTCTCAAGAGTTATAAATATTATCCTCCCATGTAGGGATATAGCAAGTTTAATCTTACTGAATAACATTCTTTTTATTTTTTCTTATTTATTTTTTATGTATAGGTGTCTCTTGAGGCTCACGTTTGAAGATCAAATTTTCTGTCTAGATATGGTCCTTTAATCATGAAAATTTGAAAGTTACATATTTTGTTGAATGTTCATATTCTCCATGAAAGACTACACTTCATGAGTAGTTGATTCCTGATTATAATCCCACCTGCTTTGCCTTTAAGAATATCATATTCCAGGCCCTTTGAACCCTTAATGTTTATGCTATCAAGTACTCCATAATCCTGACTGTGACTCCTTGGTGTTTTAATTATTTCATTCTTGCTGCCTAAAATATCTTCTCCTTGACCTGATAATTCTGGAATTTGGCTGCAATATTAATTGGTAATATCATTAGGGAATTTCCTTTCAGGAGGTGAACAATGAATTCTTTCAAGTATTACTTTATCCTCTTGTGCTAGGATATCAAGGCAGTTTTCCTTACTGATTTCTTGAGAGATGTTTTCCAAGTGCTTTTTTTTGGCCATGAATTTCAGGTAAACCAATAATGTTTAAATTATCTCTCCAGGATCTATTTGCCAGGTCAGTTGTTTTCCCATTAAGGTATTTTCTATTTTTTCTCTTTTTTTTTATTTTGCTTAACTGATTCTTGATATCTTATATAGTAATTAGCTTCCAGTGACCCAATTCTATTTTTACAGAGAATTATTTTCCTTGGTTAGCCTTTTCATATCCTTTTTCATTTGGTCAATTCATATTTTTTTTGCAAGGCAGTGGGGTTAAGTGACTTGCCCATGGTCATATGGCTAGGTATTTTCTTTAAGTGTCTGAGGTTGGATTTGGTCAATTCAATTTTTAAAAGCATATACTCTTTTACCATTTGACAAATTGTATTTTTTTTAGATTTTTGTAAGGCAATGGGGTTAAGTGGCTTGCCCAAGGCCACACAGCTAGGCAATTATTAAATGTCTAAGACTATATTTGGACTCAGGTCCTCTTGACTCCAGGGTCAGTGTTGTATACACTGCGCCACCTAGCTGTCCTGCCAGTTGTAATTTTGAACTTGTTTTCTTTTACCATTTGCCCAATTCTATGTTTAGAGTTGCTTTATTTTTTCCATTTGCCCAATTGCATTTTTGAAAGAGTTATTTTCTTTTTCTTATTTCTATACTTTTATTTTTAAAGAGTTGCTTTTCTTTTTTCATTTGCCCAATTACGGGGTTTTTTTTTTTAGGTTTTTGCAAGGCAAATGGGGTTAAGTGGCTTGCCCAAGGACACACAGCTAGGTAATTATTAATTGTCTGAGACCGGATTTGAACTCAGGCTGACTCCAAGGCTTTATCCACTATGCCACCTAGCCACCCCTACCCAATTATGTTTTAAGGGAGTTGTTTTCTTCACTCAATTTTTGTGCTTCCTTTTGCAAGATGTTAAATTTCTCTTGCATTTCTTTCCCCAATTTTTCTTCTTGATTTTAAAAATCCTTTTTGAATTTCTCTAAAAGATCTTTTGGAGATGGAGATCAATCATATTCCTCTCTGGCACTTCATATGTAGTACTGTTTCTGCCATCATCTTCTGAGATGGTGTTGTGATCTTCCTTATCTCTGTAATAGATTTCTATAGTCATGACTTTTCTCTGACTTTTATTACTTATTTTGAACTCTCTTCCTAAGCCACAAGGGTCTTGTCTCAAACTTTTTGTGTTGGGGAGGTGGTCACTCACAGAATTTCCAGTTTGGAAATGCTAGTGGCTTGTTCACTGGATTGAAGTCATTCAGCTCAGTTGTGCACTGGCTACACAATGTTCTGGGACTCTGAATCTGTTTTATTCACCTGTGTTAGGGTCCTCTTAGCTGGTCCACTGAGCCAGCCCATGAGTCTCTGGTTAGTTTATTCCACACTCACCCACACTGAACTCTTCTCCATGGGCTGAGCTCTGCTCCTTGTACTGGGCTATGCTCCCCCTCCATGCTGGTAAGACAAATCATTCATGAAAATCTTCCCAGATATCTTAAACTGGAAAATGCTCCACTGTGCTCTTGTTTTTGTTGATTCTATCACTCCAGAATCCATTCAGAGGCTTGATTAACTTTGTTCCCAAAGAAACCTGGGGCAGTTGAAAGTTCCTGACTTCTCTCTGCCATCTTGGTTCCACTCCCCGCCTCCACCCCCAGTGATCTGAAATGTCCTTTCTCACAATGTATCTAGATGAGATCTAACTGCAAAATGATGTTTTCAACAGTATGGCATCTTCCACTCTGTATCTCTTTCCTGGCTTTTTATTAACTTGACAATATTCACAGATATCTTTTTGCAAGTAGCAGCAAGACAATAACAGATTTTATTTCAGTAAGAGAAAATCGATCAATCTGATTAATTCATTCTTGCCTAAGAACAACATAGTTAACTGCTCTGTCATTTGGGTTACTATTACAATCATAAATGCAGCAATCATACAATGATAGGTGATCACTTTATTAGTTGGGTTACTAGGCTAAAGGAACAGTTGCTCTATTCCCATGTGACATTGTACATGCCCTCTTGTGTGGCTTCAGGAAAGAAATGATCCTCCCTCCCTTTACGACAAATGATGGAAAGTTAAATACTCAACCTATTGATTACGTTCCCAGAAAAGATCAGAGTCACAGTGAGTGGGCAGACTTCTTTTCTCTTTAATAATGATAATGATCACAACTGATATTTATTTTGTACTTTTAAGCTTATCCAATATTCTACACACTTTATTACATGTGAGTCTCACAGCAACTTGTGATGTAGGTAGTTCAGATAATAATAATAATAATATCACCATTTTACAAATGAGAAAACTGATGCAAAGAAAGGTTTAGTCACATGCCAGTGAGTAAAGAAAATGTAAAAAATGGAACTTCAATGCATTAATCACTCAGCATTTATTAATCATCTGCTATGTGTCTGATAATGAGCAAAATTCTGAGAAATCAAATGCAAAGAAAGAAATAATTCCTATATTTGAGGAACTTGTAATTAAAAAACAAACATTTAAAAAGCATATTCATAATAAATATAAAGATAATACATATAAATGAAAGCAAAGTAGTTAAATAAAAGGAAGTTTGTGATGGAAGATGATATAAATTTGAAAGGGTCATGAAAGGCTTCCTGAAGAGAGTGGTAGTTAAACTGTTTTGAAGGAAGAGAAATTCTGCAAAGGACAAAGAAAGAAAGAAAACTTAGGCATGAAAAGTGAAAAAGAGTCCTTAATTATGTATTAAGTAACAGAAAGATCACTCATTTGAGTGGACCAGAAAATACTGAAAGGGTTATAATGTACAATAAAGTTGGAAAGATTCTTTGAGGTCTGGTTATATTGGAATTTAAAAATTAAATGGAAAGCTAAAAGTATAACTTGTCTCTGAGTAGTCACAGAAAATCTTGAAAATCCAACAGTATCTTGTTAGATGCAGGTTCTGTGCCCCATAATAATAAGAAAAATTGAATAATTATGCATTACAACATAGTGGTCATATACCATGGTGCAGCACATAGCAGTCCCAAAGAAAAAATACATCTGAATTGTACAATCAAGAAAAGAGATTGTTACACCTCTACTCAGCAGTAAAACTGGCTTTATTGGTACAAGGATCAAGCTAAAGCTTCCAGGAAGGATATATTCTTTTTTAAAATAATATTTTATTTTTTCTCAATTATTTGAGAAGAGAATTATTAGCATTCATTTAATTTTTTTCACTTTCCAATTATCTTTCTCCTTCCTTAGCCTGTTCCCTCTCAAAACAATTTGATACAGTTCATATATGTGAAATCAAGTAAATCATTTCTATATTACTTGTACTATATTGAATTGTCTTGAATCATTATATTATTGAGAACTAAGTAAATCATAATTGATCATCACATAATGTTTCTGTTCCTGTGTATAGTGTTCTACTTCTGCTCACTTTACTTTGCATCAATTAATGTAGGTCTTTAAAGGATTATCTGAAATCTACCTGTTAATCATTTCTTATAGCAGAACAGTATTCCATTACAGTCATGGAATGTCTACTTATTTCCCCAACTGATGAACATCTTCTCAAATTCCAATTCTTTACTACCCTCAGAACGAATTGCTATAAATGATTTTGTACATGTAAGTCTTCCCCCTTTTAAACTCTTTGGAATACAGACCTAGTGGTCATATCTGGACCAAAGAATATGAACAATTTAATTACTGTGTAGGCATGGATCCAATTTGCTCTCCATAATGGTTTAATCACTACATAACCCCACTAAGAGTACATTAATGTCATAATTTTACACATCCTTTCCAACATTCACCATTTTGAAAAGGCACATTCTTCAAGAAAAAGTATGTGTGGTTATGTAAGGCAGAGTCAGCTGTTGTGTGCCAAGGTTGGTAAGGTTGTTACCCATAACTGTTACAAAATAAGAGGTCAGATGCTGAAATAGCAAAATCTGAGCTGCAAGGACAAATATACTCACTATAGACCAATTCCCCCAAATCATTCTCTTGGTCAAAGGCAGTGTGGTATTTAAATCTCAAAAGAAAAGGATTCCTCTCAACACTAAAAGGATGGGGAAGTTAACAAATTTTTAGCTCTATTATACTTTACAGAAGGAAGTCTTCACATGAACATCTTCCCCTTCATTGTCCCCTTCAATCCTTACTCAAATGCTTAACGACACAAATATCTGCATCCCTTGAAAGAAAAACATCTTTCAATGGGAAAAATATAAACTGAATATTGGGACTGTAGTACCTTTATAATCTGAATTCTGTCTCCTCCACAGTGCTCTCTCTCTCTCTCTCTCTCTCTCTCTCTCTCTCTCTCTCTCTCTCTCTCTCTCTTCTAGGCATGCTTTATGCATATCAACATTGTAGATGTCATAATACTGAGAAAGTCAGATACCTTACTGAATAACAGAGATATAATTCAAAATATATTCTTTAAGAAAAAGGTTGAGTTTTAATTAGGATACAATAAAGGTCTTCCTCTTGAGTTCAGAAAATTGAATGCAGAAGTGAACATCATATTAGAGAAAATTTGTATATAAAAACCTGGAGATTTTATTGAATTTCAAGGAAAATATAGATTCATAGTATGAGAAGATCAAGAAAAAGATATATTTAGATAGCAGGAGAAAAAATTTTAGATTTGACAGTTTAGCTGTGTACATGTATTTCACAAACTTTTCTGTGGAAGAGGAATTATACTTGTTTTGTTCCAGGAGATTGAAGATTGAATTAGAAGCAACAAGTAGAAGTACCAGAGGTAAAAGGGAAAAAAAATCATATTTTTGGAGCTGTCTAGTGAAAAATAGGATGCTTTAGAAGATAGTGTGCTTTATATTACTGGTGGACTTCAAGCAGTAGTAGGTGATAGCATCTCAAAAATATTTTAGGTGGAGCCTAAGGTAGAAGATCCTGGAAATGTCATTTCAACTAAATTATCCTGTGATTATTTCACTGAAATGTGTATTCCATTTTCTTGGTCACTTTTTATCACTAAAATTCATAAGAATAGGGATCATTTCATTCTTTGCATTTATGTCTACCACAATGTTTCCACTTAATAAATGATTGTTGATTATGTTGATCTTTTTAATGTTTTTACTTCAACTAGGCAGTATCTTTCTTTAAAAGTTAGGTTCACTATAAAATAAAGCAATGCAGAAGTGATCTTAGTGTAATTGTATGCAATGTATACAATGGCTGCCTCTCTTTGTTCCCAAGAATCTTAATAATGCAGCTGGTTTAATACCCTGAAATGCAAAATAGAATTTCCAGGGTTTAGGATAATGCCATAATAATAATATTATTATTATTATTTTTCTCATGGAGCTTTATATTAGCATAATTTAATCCAATTCTCCAATATGATAGCAGTATCAACTCTTCCCACAGCTGAGACATATTACAGGTATAGACAAAGCTGCATAATCCATGATTTCTTGTGCCACGCCTTGAGGGAAAGACCATTTTCCCCAAGATGTCATTAAGCAAACTGGAATAATTTCAAATCCAATTATCATAAAAGCATCAGAGTTTACAGAACAGTCTCTTAATGGCTGCATTCCTGAGTGCTCTCTTCACATCTTTGTTCTTCAGGCTGTAGATGAGAGGGTTAAGCATGGCTGTTATCACTGAATAAAACATTGACATCAGCTTCCCCAACAATTTAGCAGACTTAGGTATCATGTAACAGATTATTCCTGACCCATAAAAAAGAGTGACTACAAGAAGGTGGGAGCCACATGTAGAGAATGCCTTAAGTCTCCCTGAGGTTATCTTCATCCTGATCACAGTCACTATTATAGAGCCATAGGAGACCAGGATCAGGGATACAGGTGCAAGAATGACTAAGATACCCATAAGGAAAATGGCTGTCTCTGCACTGTGGATGTCTGCAGATGCCAGGGCCAGGATTGCTGGGGGCTCACAAAAGAAATGATCAGTCTTATTGTCTCCTTGATAAGGGAGCCTTAATGTAAATGTTGTGTCCACCAAGGACACTAGAATACCAATAGCCCAGCACCCCAAGGATAGGTGGGCACACACCCTCCCTGTCATGATGAGTGGGTAGTGCATGGGATTACAGATTGCCAAGTACCTGTCATAGGACATCACAGCTAGCAGTGCACACTCTGTGCAACCAAAAAGGAGGAAGAGAAGAAGCTGAGATGCGCATCCTATGAAGGATATGTTCTTTCTCCTGGAGAGTAAGTTGAATAGGGTTTCTGGAACAATGGAGGTAGAAAAGAAGAGGTCAGCTGTAGACAAGTTGCATAGAAAAAAGTACATGGGTATATGAAGCTGTGAATCAGTCAGAACCAGGGTGATGAGGAGCAGATTTCCAAAAACAGTAACCAAGTAGACCACCAGGAATAGCACAAAGTGCAGCAGTTGAATCTGAGGATCATCAGAAATACCCAAAAGGACAAATTCTGTAACCCAGGTCTGATTGGTCTGGCTCATGCTCTTTTTGCTTCCTTAGAAAGGAGCCAACAAGAATTGATGTTTGGATGTAACCTGTGGAATTATAAAATCTAGTTTTTTTAAGGGAACTAAGATGCAACCTAATACAGTCTCCCACCCTTTTATAAATTTGTCCCTGTTCATTAAACTCTTTCAGTGATCCTTAATTCACTCCCAAAAGAAAGACATTCCATTGTTGTACAACTCTGTTAGAATATACCATCATCTTGGAACTATGCCAAAGGACAATAAAACTGCTTATCCTTTGACCTAGCAATTCCCCTTCTAGGTGTGTATCCCCAAGTGATCATAAAATGACCCAAATGTACAAAGTATTTTAGCAGCTCTTTTGGTACTGGCAAAGAAGAGAGAATTCTCCATCATTTGGGGAATGGCTAAACAAATTATGGTATATGAATGTAATGGAGTACTATTATTTTGTAAGAAATCATGAGCAGGGGCAGCTAGGTGGCGCAGTGGATAAAGAACCAGTCCTGGAGTCAGGAGTACCTGGGTTCAAATCCAGTCTCAGACACTTAATAATTACCTAGTTGTGTGGCCTTGGGCAAGCCACTTAACCCCATTTGCCTTACAAAAACCTAAAAAAAAAAGAAATCATGAGCGGGCAGATTTCAAAAAAGTCTGGAAGAACTTGCATGAACTGATGATGAGTGAAGTGAGCAGAACCAGGAGGGTATTCTTACAGATCAACAACATTGTGTGAAGATCAACTATGATGTACTTAACTCCTTTCAACAGTTCAGTGATCTAGGATGGTTCTGAAAGACTTGTGATGGTAAATGCAATCCACATCCAGAGATAAAAACTATGGAATTTGAATGCAAAGCATATTATTGCCACTTTTTAAAACTTGCTTTATAGGTTTTTTTTTCTTTTTCTCATTGTTTTCTTTAGCCTTTATTCTTCTTTCACAACATGACCTGTGGAATATGGAAGGGCAGCTAGGTGGTATAGTGAACAGAGCACTTGTTTTGGATTCAGGAAGACAGGAATACAAATCCAACCTCAGACATTTGCCACTTACTAGCTGTATGACCTTGGACAAATCACTTAACCCTGATTTCAATGAATCCAGGGCCATCATCAGTTGTCCTTATTCATATCTGGCCACTGGACCCATTTGCTTCTAGAGGAGAAAATGAGGCTGGTGACAACACAGTAGCCCCCTCACTCAAATCCAATTCACATGCTTGTCATGGCATCATCTCCCTGCTGTTGTGGTCTTCTTCAAAAAATGAAGGACAATGGAATATAGAAAAATGTTAAACATGTATAACATATAAAATTACTTTCTGTTGTGGGGAGGTAAAGGGAAGGAAGAGGGGGTAGAAAAATGTGGATTCAAGAGTTTACAAACAATAAATGCTAAATATTGAAAAGAATCATTGCATGTAATTGAGAAATAAAATAATATTCAAAAAAGAAATAGAATAAAGCTATAAAATGGAGAGGGAAGAAAATACCTCCAATATACTGAGGTGAAATCTTCCCCTCTATAATTTCCAACTACTGATGTTAGTTTTGTCTTCTGGATTAATCTTTTGAATAGATGTTCATTAACATTTTTTTTGATAAATAGTGTTCTATCTCATGAGGAAGGCTTTTCATTGTTGCACAACTCTAATTATTAAACAATAATTCCTCATATTAAGTTAACATCTCCCATATTATAATTTACATGCATTGATCTATCTTCTATCACCTGATTCTACATAGTTACTCTATCCTCTATGTTACATTATAACCTGGCAAATTTTGAATAAATCTTAATATTTTCCCTTAGACTTTTTTTTCAGGCTAATTGTCATGGTTACTTGATATATTCCTAGAAATTCAAAAAATAGAAAATTAAAATAATTTAAGGAAAGAAGAAGCTAAATTATCATTATTCAAATGATATGATAGTTTATATAGAGAATACTATATAGATTTATTAAAATTAATTGAGACTTAATTATTTCAATAAAAAACAGGATACAAAATAAATCTACATAAATCAACAGGATTTCAGGATATTATTACTAAAATAATTTATAAAAATAAATTTCACTCACATTAACTGCAAAATACATAAAATAATCTGCAGTTAACCTTTCAAATCACATTCAGGATTTCTATAAATACAATCAAACCCAGTTTTTTTCCAGAAATTTAAAGACAAATAATTTGGGAGTTATTAATTTGTCATGGTTAGGTCATGCTAATATAATAAAAAAGGATAATATTTCTTAATATACTTTAATAATTGATCTGATCAAACTACTAAGGTGTTACTTTGTAGAATTAGACAAAATAATAACAAAATTCATCAGAAGAATAAAATGTAAAAAATTTTTAAAAATTATGATAAAGTTGAAATTTAGGTCTCTTTATTCCAGTTTCACAACTTAGTCTATATAACTATAATCCTTCAAGCTATTATATTTAGTACTGGTTTAAAAATAGGAAGCATGGCATATAGGGTAGAAGAATCAGGAAAATCTAATTTTTAATTCCACTTCTGATTTATACTGCCCCTGTGACCTGAAGCAAATGTCTTAACCTCCAATGCCTGAGACAATTTTCTAAGACTATAAGCACAGAAAAGGTGCTGATCTGCATTGGTAGAGGAAGTTGTTCACTGGAACTTTCCTTTACCAATGAATTAAAAAGTTTAATTTAAAAAAATAGT
Organism: Macrotis lagotis; assembly: GCF_037893015.1. Taxonomy (NCBI): domain Eukaryota; kingdom Metazoa; phylum Chordata; class Mammalia; order Peramelemorphia; family Peramelidae; genus Macrotis; species Macrotis lagotis. Next base: position 321,816,640 of record NC_133658.1, on the reverse strand, counting down.
GTAATTAGTGGAATAGTTTTTAAAAAAAACAAGACTCAAATGCCATCAAATATATTCTCTTGTTTTTATTTAGGCTCAGTGCATTGTGAAAAACTGTCAACCTATGTGATATTAAACAGTCTATCTGAACAAAAGCATTGACCAGCAACATTGAAGATTCGTTACATTTTTGAAACCTCTCGAGTCTTCAATACAACCTCTCCATAAAAAATGAATTATGCACCAAAAGTAAAATAATTATACCTAAATCTATAAAAGAAGAATGAAAAAAGTGACTATTGGTTAATACCAGAGAACTTTAATACTCAGAACATTCTCTTAGTTCCTTTCACCTCCAGTTTGCATGTTCTGATAGCAGTATGTTATTAAAAGCAAAATAAAACCAAACCAAACCAAAAATATTGAGATTTGGTCTAGGAGTTTGGAGAGCTTTATTTTTGTCATTCCATGAGGATTCAATGACACTGACATTTTTTCTACTCTATATGAAATGGCAACGATTTACTCAGTTAAGTGAAGGAAAGGAGGACAGAGATAAGAACTGAGTAGGGTATGAATATGGGAAGCTATGTTGAGCCTAAAGAAAAGAAGACTAAAACTTTCTTGAGGTCAGTCTTGCATCCCTAAAATCTATTCAAGACAGTGAAAGGAAGCAAGAAAGACAAATCAATTAGCTCCTGCCTAGAGACTATCATTTCAAAAGAAATAATGACCTATGAGATAAAAGGAAATAATTGATAGAGAAATAAAAGGATTAAAAAGGATATAGAAAATAATTAAGTAGAACTTAAAGAATAAGAAGAGCAAAGATGCAGGAGCTGAACCGAAGTCTCATGAACAAAAATATCCTGATTCCTTAGAAGTGAATCAATATCATGTAAGAGGAGTAATCAAGGTGGAAAGATATATGAAAATGATGAGAGAATATGTGTGTATAGGGGTATCAATCATTTACCTCTGCCAAGTTCATGGATGAATCCTAAAGGAATGGTTATTCCTTATATTCTTTAAGAAAGAAGAAATGCTGAGGTAGAATGGAAAAAGTGTCATAGGGGGGAGATTAAAAGATTTGGAAGGAGGAAGATCTCATGCTTTTTTGTGGGGGAAAATTCCTATTGAAGAGCATTTCTATGGGGGTAGGAGATGTGTAAAAGATGGCACATCCTAGAAGATTTCATCTGGAGTAAAAGTTAATTTATGAGCTCATTTTCTTTAAAAGATATCTGCACCTCAAACCAGCACTCTACTTCAAAAGAAGGGATATGTAATTCCCATAGGCAACTGATGCTCAAATTTTATAGAGAATGAAGCACAAGGTAGAGACAAAATAGCAACACTTTTGAGAAGAAAACTGATTGTAGTGGAAGTGGAGTTGGGGCTTGGTAGTAAGATTTGAAAACGAAAGTAATTTCTACCTTGCAACACTGTCTCCATCTAATAGTTTCCACTATGACTTGGTATTTCTAACATTGAGGCCTTGCAGAAAAAAATGGAGGTCATGGCAAGATTTATAAAAACAATAAAATAAAAATTTGCTAGGGAATTCAAATTCAGTGTCAGAAAATTCTTATGCCAGTAGGGAACCAGAGAGAAGAAAAAAAAGATTATAGTTCACAAAACAGAAAAAAAATCAATGTACACCAGGTAGGCAGAAAGATAATAAAGAGAACAAAACAAAGAAAAATTTCCTAAAATAAGATTCAATAAAAGAAATTTGATAAAAATAAGCTACATGAAGATAGAGGAAAGATTTTGCTCAATTAACTGAATGGGAAAAGAGAAGGGACAAAAGACAGGGAAAAAGATAATCAAACAAATTAAGAAAGGAAAAACTGATAATTTTAGTAAAATTTAAAAATTTTGAGAAAGGGTTATTAATAGAAAGAAGTAAGGGGAAGAGGAATAGAGATATAAAGAGAGAGGAATTCCATGAAATTAGATTAGAATCAAGGTATTTTAACTATAATTAGTCACAAGTACAATTAGTGATGAAAAAAGTAAAAACATTTTCCCCCCCAAAATACAATATTAAAGAAGTTAATAGAAGAAGTCTACTATTATATTACAATGCTTAGCAAATCTTCCATGGAGTTCTTCATTTGGCATGCAGCCCCTGAGAGTCATTTTGTAAAGTCACTTGTATTGCATGCTTATTCATCATAAGTGACTATTCTTTATTTCACATATTACTTCATTTTATAATTTTCACATGTACTTACCATAAAATATTTCTATTATGGTCATTAGTGTTATCTCTACTTTCTATTAGAGTGAAGCTTTATGATGACATTGATGGTGAATTATCTAGTCTTTGAAATTTAGTTCAATACCTAGGACAGGGTTCGATATATTTATTATTCTTTATTTATTTTAGCACAGTAAGGAATCAGTGTTTATGAATCAGAAAAACAAAGGAAAATTGGCTCAGAAGTGCTTTAGTTTAAATTATTTCTTCAATTAGTTTCCTTAAGGATCAAGAATAAATGATGTCTGATTTTTGTGTTGAAAGACAGTAAAAGATGTCAAGGGATGAGAAAAAGAAAAAAGCAAGTTTTGTAGAGCACCAAGACAACCTGATCATGAAAGTGGGTTTGCAGATTTCTTTCCATTCACATGTTGTCACTGCATTCTACCGGTACAGCTTCACTTTGGAAAGGGTCAAAACACATGAGGAAATCTCATATATATATCTTTGGTCTGCTTGTTGTATCTACAGTCATGCTTGCAAACTGCCTAATGTTCTTGGTCTGAATGTTACTAAGATAACCAATTCCCCTTTGTTTCCTCTCATTTCCTATTGAATTCCTGAATATACTTAAAGTTTGAAGTCAATATTGCTTCCTCCATTAAGGGTATCCCAATATCCCTGCTTAATATTCACTTTAATTTCATATATTACTTCATTTTATAATTTTCCAGATATACCTACCATAAAATATTTCTATTATGGTCATTAGTGTTGTTATCTCTACTTTCTATTAGAGTGAAGCTTTATGAGGACATTGATGGTGAATTATCTAGGCTTTGAAATTTAGTTCAACACCTAGGACGGGGTTCTATGCATAATAGTTGGTTAGGAGAACTGATTCAGATGTTTTAGAGATTAAGGAAATAAGAGGGAACTACAGGAAGTGATGGTATGGATTGCAGGACTGAAGAAGAGCCTTGTAGAGGTTACTTTGGAAAGAAGAAGTTACTCTTATTGACTAAGTCTATCATACTCTCTTTAATTTTATTCTAGAGTCAATGGAAATAAATTCATACTTTGTTGCATCAATGTGAACTACTGTTTAAGACTTCTTAAGAATTTCATCTAAGCATCCTACTTGAATAGCCTTTGTTTTTAGCTAATTGGAAGGAGTTATTTTGAACTGAGCTATTCTTTTGATTCTTTTAGAAATAGCAGTTCAAACCTATGTTCTGGGTATTCCCTAGAAAAAAACAATTATCTAATATGAAGTTCAAGGGAAAAGGAATCAGGACTTATGTCTTTCACTGTCTATGTTGTCCTTAGGCAAGTCACAGAATCTGTATGTATTATAATTACTTAATTTGTAAAAAGGAAGCTTTTTTAATTTACTTATTTACTTTATAATAGATAATACAACATTTAGTCTCTGTTTAAACACATTTGGAATGAGTATTCACATATTCTTTATATTGCTTTGAATTTTGTGACAATGTCTTATTTCCATATCCTTTTATATACATGAATATTATCTATTCCATAAAAATCTGTGATATATTCTGTTTATGTTAAGTATATTTGATACATTTCTACATGATTTGTATATACATATAGTATGTATAATTATATAGTACTTAAAATGTGAATAGACAATCATATATATGATTTCATACAGAATTAGTGTCTATAGATAGAAATGATATATTTATTTTAAACTTTCATAATTCATTGTGTTTTACATATATTCAATATATTCTATTGATTTATGCATATGCCAGTATTACCATCCAGAACAGAGAAGGAAAGAATCTTATTGTTCTTATCGATCTACATTATTATTAGATCTACTGTATAAAAGTATAAGGTGAAAATAGTCCAAGAACATGCAGTTTAGGATGAGGAATTCACTAACCAAAGACCATAATAAACCAAGTACTGCTACCTTCTGGGACATTCTTCCCTGTTTGAAGACTCTCTTACAAAAACAAGTTTGAGAACTCAATCCCATTCTTTACTCATGAAAGTTGAGTATGTTGGGGTTTAGGGATGGTTTTGTTTAATTTGTTATATTGTCTGTATTATCAAATGCTTCTTCAATGTTTCTATATTCTTTTCATTTTTTTTTTGTTTTAAAACTTTAAGCTTGGTGAATCCCTAACACCTGGTTTTTGGTGAAATATTAAAGATAGAAATCAGACTAGAAAGGCATTCTCAATAAGGATAAGGGAAATGATATAAGTTGAGAACCAAACGGGAATATCTGATCATAGAAAGTAATCCTGCTTTCCAAGAAAATAGAGAAGAGAATAGGTCAAAATACTTTCTGCTGTACAGGCTCAATCCTTTCATCATTCAGGGCACCATGTCTAGGTGATGGGGCAAGAGGTAGGGTTAGAACTGTTCATTCAATTTGAAATTTGACTCCAAATTGATAGCAATTCATTGCTATTTCCACTTTGGATACAGTAATTCAACCAATTTCATATTCACCTAATTGTCTAAGAATTTCATATAATTTTATCCATGTTAAAAATAGTGTCAGAGTTTTTCAAATGCTTTGCTGAAATACAGGCAAACTTTCTCAATAGTATTCCTTTGATTTATTCATGTATTTGCCATTTTTAAAAGGCAGTTTATTTCAGATTACTCTTGGTTGATAGAATATCTATATCATCTGTCTCCTGATGAAGGAAACCAGTAAATGAAGAGACAGACAGGAAGGATACTGTCTTTAAACAGTGAATTTGTAGCACTCTAATTTCAACTGGTTCCCTATTTCTCTTCTATAAAGATACTGATGCCTCTATGTTGTTAGTCTCTGCATATATATTTACATATAACCTATTGGAGAAGTAGAAAACAATGGATTCAAAGACTTCACTCATTGGTGGCATATCCCTAACATTGGTTTGAAACTATGGAAAAATTGCAATATTGTCGCCCCAAGAATATGCAACAAGAAAAATAGCTTTGAGGACCTGACCCTATCATCTGGATAGAATCTGTGATTGGCCAAAGATTTCTGGAATCATTTATTTCCTGTAAGTAATGACCATAACACACATAATGGCGCCCTACACAAACATCATGAATAAATGTATATGTTTTTGGCCATGTAATAATTACAGGTACTGTAGAATAGGCAGTTTAACCAAATCCCTAATTTTTTAGGATGTATTTTTATTTTGATACTGAAGGAGGAATTCATAGCAAATGGGAATCAATTGGTATTAGGTGCCATGCTGTGTGATATATGTGATAGGGACAGGTTGCCCTTTGAAACAACTTTTTGAGAACTGAAACTGAGGTGTGGTAGAGCTATGTTTTGTAGATGCAAAATGAGAGGAGAAAAGATGAACTCTTGCTATTTCTTTCCCTTCCTTCTTCCTCCACTAGAAGGAAAACCAAGTTTCTGTGGCATAAGCAAAGGTCTTTTCTATAGTTCCTATTAATCCATGTAAATTGTTTAGAAAGGGCAGATGGAACTTTAGGAACATTGCTGTTTCCTTGAATGTGTACTTTTCACTTCTAAGTCTTTGAAATGTAATAATGCTTGATTACCAGTAAAATTTAGACTGCTTTATTTTAATTAATCTCCATAGTTAAGAATGTCTTTGGCAAATTTGGATTGGAGACTTGGAGTCCAGAGCTGTAGAGAAGAAAGATCAAAGCCTGTGTTATAATTCAAGTCACCAAACTAGAATTTTACTTAGAGACCAAGTATGTCCCAGAAGTCTTACATGTTACTTTCTGTACCCTCTAGGAGTAAAAAAGTATTTTCAGTCCCAGAGCTATAAGTAGGTTTGTCCCCTTTGAGCACTTTCAAAGAAATATTACTAAGAGAAGAGAAAAGGATAACCCCCGAGTATGGTGGCTTAGGACAGGCTTCAATTGCAAATACTTAGATGGCAGTGATCCTTTCATACAGTAACTATCAGTAGTTATCAGTCATTCATTAACTCTTTCTGATAATTACATTGTGAAATTATGTTTCTGCCTTGAACTTTGTGCCTCTTCAACATTACATGGATGGAGCTGAAATTAATACAAAATATTTTTGTTCATTTTGCTATCTTCTATTCAGTGGGAATTGACGGTTGATGCTGGTGAATAAGATACATTTTCAGAGTTTTTTTTTAACAAATACCAAATATGATATTGCTGTTGAAAATATTTTTGAACCTCTATAGTGTTATGAAAATACAAATACAGACAAAATTGTAAAAATCAAGCTCCCTAAATACCTAGTCTTTCTGTCTCTTTTGTTCTTTACTCTTCTTCCTGCTTTCCCTTGTATTCACTCAGTCCAATTATATTACTTTCACAAGCCAAAATTATTGTCTGATGGAGAAGGGCGGAAAGCTGTCTGACTCATTCACTTTCTTGCTTCTTCCTTTCTTAGCTCAAATGGAGGTCATCCACAGACTTGGCTCCCCTCTCTTCCTAAAATTCATTGTCATAGAGGAATTCATATCACTAAAGTCAATGACTAAAAAACATACACACAGACACACACACAAACTTCCTCTGTATGGAAAAAATCCATCTATCTTTCTATTTGTCTATCTTATCTCTGCCACTATGTATCTTTTGCCACCTGCATCTAGCTTTTCATATATGTTTCTTAATCTCGCTTTCCTCCTTATATTTGCAAATGGAAAAATAATTCTTCACCTTTGTCTACTTGTGCGCCTGATAATTTGAATTAAAATGTAGAGAATTTGCCCTTTCTAAAATTCATTTATAAACTCTTTTAGTTTTCCTAGAATTGTTTCCAATGATCTTATCCAATATGTTTGTTACTCCTGTTCCTCTCCTCAGTGTTAACATCGATATTTTTAAATTTGATCTTTTTTCAGTTGCTTGCCCAATTCATTGTTCTCCTCTTTCTCTATTTTATTCATATAAGCATTTAGAAATATAATGACTACAACCCACAATGATGTCCAATCACTGTCATTGTCTTGGATGAAGCTGTTGATTATTTCTATGATTTGTCCAATCTTTAAATTAGGTTCACTAGTTTCTAACTCATTGTGTTTATCTTTCCATAGCCCTTTATACCTGTGATTTGCATTGCAATATAATCTGAAAAGGATGCATTAAATATGACTGATATTTTAATCTCCTGTGATTGGTTCTATGAACTTGACCAGTTCTCAATTGATCTAACTGTACTAGTCAACATTGTTCTGTGTTTTCAACAAAAATAGAGTAAGAAATTTTTTCAAATTATTTTTTAGAATTGAGAGGAAAAGTAACTTTCATGAATAGAAATGAGATTAGCCTGTTACAAATTGTTCTTTATCATACTGAGAATACCTGGTGAACACTTCTTTATTCTTAGTGTCCATAAGTATCTTTTAAAATAATAAATGCAAGTACTTATTATATAGAAATTTAATTTCTATTGTCAGGGAAGTAGCTTCATGACATGACTGCATCAAAATATCCTGTTCTCTGCATCCACCTCTCCTTCTTTTCAACATTTTTAGGGATAGGAGCAGTTCCTCAGAGTGGTGCCCCATTATTCAATAAAATATATTTGACTATCATCCCTCTAAAGCCTCACCAACTCTATTTATTTTATGAGATCATATGAGAAAAATATTTTCAGAATGCTATGACCATAAGTAGATTTCCATTTCTTGACAGAGACAAGCTTATGGCATCCGAATGAGAAAAGGGTTTTTTTGGGGTGTGAAGGACAACTTGTTCATAAAAGGGACTGAGAGGGAATATTAAAGTTCTAAGTTATTTCAATGTGCTATAGTTTTCTAAACATACGATGGCCAGAAGCCTGAAGGACAGTAGGAGGGCTACTTCCTACCTTTGGTAGGATAATAAGAGATAATAGTTATATTAAATGTATTTTTTCTAGGTTATGTATGTTTGGGGAAGATCTTGATTTATGTGCCTATGAATCTCTCCTCAGGCCCAGGAGTATTCCCAGAGGATATTTTATTGAGAATCTACTTTCCTCTCATTTTGTCTACCTCATATGATATGAGAGATATAGAACTGACAGTTCCAGGGAAAGAAAAAGTCAGAAAACAGTGTCACTCATATATCTCCTTTTGTAATAGGACAAGCTGAAAAGAATATACTGAAAGCAAAAGAGATAACAAGTTATTATTATTATTATTGTTATTATTATTATTATTATCATTCTAGGACACTAACCTGCTCCTTACCTGATTTTCATCTCCATTCCTTATCTTCTAAACCTGGATCCTTCATTTTTATTATCTATTTTATTTATTTTAATATCAACTCCCTATCAAATAATCTAATAACAAATAATTATAATAATTAGATAATTTAATAAAGTAGAATAGTTATTTGACTAACTTTTATTATCTGAGGGAAAGTAGGGGACTAGGTCCCTGACTATGCATGCAAAAGCTCTACACTGGTTAATAGTTAAGAATTGAAAGGTTAGGGAAATGGTCCTTACATATATATACTGTTTGAAACAACCATGCATCTTTTGATAAAAGTCAGCACTCAAATTCATTCTAGAGAACTTTATGTTAGAAAGGAAATAATTGTATGAATTCCCTGACAACAGAGAAAATTGGTATGTCAGATTTGTTTGTTGGTTGATATTGAAAGAAAAGGACAGTGGGGCGGCTAGGTGGCGTAATAGATAAAGCACCGGCCTTGGAGTCAGGAGTACCTGGGTTCAAATCCAGTCTCAGACACTTAATAATTATCCAGCTGTGTGGCCTTGGGCAAGCCACTTAACCCCATTTGCCTTGCCAAAAACCTAAAAAAAAAAGAAAAGGACAGAGACAAGAAATACTGGATCCAAATTCTTTGGAAACATTTCAAACTCTTCATCTTTCATTAGCCCCTTCTACTTTTCTCCTCTTCTATTTGCAACCTCACTTTCTCACTAGAAAGAGAGAAAAGATTAGGAAATTGTTTCATTGATAGTGAGGTTATGTCAAGGGAGGAACATAGAATAAATCAATGAGAAGTACCTGTTTAAGTGGGGGAGGAAGTAGAAACAGCAAGTATCTTTTGTGAAGGCAAAGAGTTCTTTTCCTGTTTTGGCATAAGTGCCAGAAAAAGAGAAGAAACACAGGTTTTGAAAGGAGTGGGGTGTGAAGGAAAGAGTGGTCAATTAATCTAAATGCCCTCTTCCTATAAACAACTGTTTTGGTGATTCCCAAGGACTTGCCCATCAACAAGGGATGATATTATCCAAACAACTCTAATTAAATGATCTGTGGTATGGGATCGTCTCTGGAGCATCTATTTTTTCTCTGGATGATTCTTAAATCATTAGGATTGACCTGGAACAGTGTGCTTCTTTTAAGAATAGTTCTCATGTGATTGTAAGCAATATAGATTTAGTGCAAGTAATTAAAACATACATCTCTGGTTCCAAATTACATTTCCTTTCCTTCCTTCTCCATATTCTCTGTGACCCTATGAGTAAGTCGTTTCATGAGTAATTATGTGACCCAGTGTGGGGGTCTACAAATTTTTGTTTTGATACAATAAATCTATTTATCAAAGAAAAAGAACTTCTCTGTAAACCAGATCCCATATTTCAAGGTTTATTTTACCTCGAAAACATTTTAAAGTTTATAAATCATATCAATTTGTAGAATTTTGTGGTGTTTCTTTAGCAACATCCAGATAATTTGAATCATGAATTATCATGAGAGAATCTCAGATTTGGACACTCCATGTCATTCATGCCAATGAAAAATATGAATTTGGTCCCCAGTATCTTTCATAAAATGACCTCCTTTCTGTCTTCTGCGTGTAACTTTCTATCTTCTTTATCCATGCCTTTTCATAGATTGTATCCCCATACTTAAAATGTTCTCCTTCCTCAACTTGACTTTTGGGATACCTAAATCTGTTCAAGACTAAACTCTTCTGCCCCCTTCCCCGCTTCCAAAGATCTTTCCTGATTTCCCTGGTAGTGAAAGATTTGGTAGCACAAACACTAATGGTGATAGGATTATTTTGAAGCACTAATGGTAATGGGATTATGAGCAATAACTTCCCCTGATCTCTGTGATTGCAGCAATTATATTGAAAACTGGACTTTCCTTTGAGAGTCCTAAGAAAAGGGAATCTACACAAATGAATATAATATTTACTTATTTGTATAATTATTGCTTTTTCCAATAGGAAAAATAGGCAGGAGATTTTATATACATATGTCTATATATCTGAAGAAAAATAGGAAGAAAAAGATTAATTTTAATGTATATATCTTAAGTAGAATTTGAATCTAGGTCTTCCTGACTCCAAGGTCAATTCTTTCTGGAAAAAACTGTTTAACTTCAACATTGATGGGTAACATTAAATAGGGAAGTCCTGAGATAAGTTGTACAGTCCTTCACTTATGAAGGAAAGTCAATCCAAGACTTGCTCTGATAGGTTATATAGCTTTGCAGACCAAGCCTTGAGCTACATAACAAGCAATTTAGTAAAACAATACTAGAAAATTTCCAGAGGACAGAGTAGATTGTCCCTGACCTTTTCCAGGGAACTTCTCCCCACAAATTAACTTTAAAATATTCTATTTACCTTTTTTGCTATCTTAGTCAATCTAATGGGTATGAGGTGGTACCTCTTAGTTGTTTTAATTTGTAATTCTGTGATCAATAATGATTTGGAGAATTTTTTCACATGATAATATATATTAATATATATATATATATATATATTGCTTTAATTTCTTTCCTTTTCTCCAAAAACAGAAAATAATCAATGTTGGAGAAGTCATGGGAAGATTGGGACATTAATGCATTTCTTACCATTCTGTTGAGTAGTATAGAATGATACTTAAAGAGCAATAAAACTGATCATCCTCTCTGATCCAGCAGTACTGATACCTGACCCATATCCAGAAAAAAATCATTAAAATGGGAAAAGTACCACATGTTTAAAAATATTTATAGCAGCTCTTTTTGTAGTGGCAAAGAACTGAAAAATTAAAGGGATATCCATCAATTGGGGAATAACTAAACAAGTAATAGAATGTGAATGCTACAGAGTACTATTGTTCTATAAGAAACCATGAATGATTGGACTCTAGAGAAGAATGGATGCTTCTGATGCTGAGTGTAGGGAGCAGAACCAAGAGAACATTGTACACATGAACAACAATGTGAGCTGATCAGGTATGATGGATATTACCCTTCTCAGCAGTTTAGGAATCTGGAAAAACCCTGGGAGATCTCTTATGGATGATATTCACATCTAGAGGGAAAAAGTAACAACAATCCACAGAATGTGAATGAAGACTGTGTTCACTTCTAAAAAAATTTCTCTGATATTTTTCCTTCCTATTCCATATGTTTTCTTTCTTTTCCCTTAGTCCTAATTTCTCATACACAAAATGACTATTATGTTAACATGTCAAACACAATTGTATATATACAACTTTTACCAAACTGCCACTGAGAGAAAAGGATGGTGGCAGGAAAATATGTAATATAAATATGAAAATGGATGGATGTCAAAAAATTTTCATACTTATGTAACTGAAAAAAATTAAATAAATATCGATCTGAAAGAAAAGAAACTCAACCCCTTCCAGGAATTATCTGAATTAGCAGGATTATAGGCATGAGTCACTACAATCAAAGGCAATGCCTCTAGCTCTTTTAATCTTTCTTAAATCCAATTAATAGAGGTTAGTATTTTCCTGTAATGTCCTTCCTTTTCAAATACACAGGATGTCTTCAATTTATTCCCCACCAATTTTTGTAACTTTGTAGTTTTACATATGTTTTTTACATAGAATAATCAATAACAACACAATATTTATTTCATTGGAATTGACAGACAGATTTTTTAAAAATCTCTGACAAACAGACTTTGTAGGTAGTATTGCAGAATCAAAGGGTTTCCAAAAAATTAATTTGTCATTTATTTCACCAGTTCTTTTTACAGATGATCAAACTGAGGGAAAAAGAATAAGAAACTTGTTCAGGGTCACAAAGCTAGTAAGTGTATGAGACCAGATTTGAGCTCAGGTAAATGGATCTTCCTGACTCCAACCTTGACACTCTAAAGACTGCCTATATCCTTTGATCATTTATATTTGAAATCTGATGTGTGTTCTTATAAATTTGATTCAGAATTCTCTGTACTTGAGCTATTAGACTTTTATCAGATAAATTTGTGAAACATTTTCCCAGCTATGTGTTTTCCTTCTAATTTTGGTTACATTGGTTTTATTTGTAGAAAATATTTTAATTTAATGTAAACAAAATTATCCATTTTAAAATATCATAATGCTCTCTGTTTCTTGTTCATCATAATTTCTTTGCTTATACAAAGGTCTGACAGGTAAATATGTCATGTTCTACTAATTGGCTTATGATATAATACTTTTTGTCTAAATCATGTACCTATTTTGCTATTAGTTTGGTATAGGATGATATCTTGGTCTATGTCAAGTTTCTGCTAGATTGCTTTTCAGTTTCCTATAGATTTTTGTTAGTGAGTTCTCATCCTTAAAGCTTGGATCTTTCTATTCATCAAACAAGAGATTATTGTGGATTTTTATTACAATGTATGTATGTATGTAATCTATTCTCATTTCTTAGCCAGTACTAGGTTGTTTTAATGATTAACTCTTTGTAGTATAGTTTGAGACCTGCTATGAGCAAATCACCTTCCTCCACCCTCCTTGATATTCTGGATTTTTTGCTCTTCTAGATTAGCTTCTTTATTATTTTTTCCTAGGTCTATAAAATAACTTTTGGTAGTTTGATTGGTATGTCATTGAATAATAAATTAATTTTTGTAGAATTATCATTTTTATTATTTTTGCTCAGGCTTCCCATGGGCAATTAATATTTCTTCAAATATTTAGATTTTTACTTTATTTGTATGAACAGTGTTTTGTGATTATGTTTATATAGTTTCTGAGTTTGTTCTGGAAGGCAGAATTTCCAGAATTTTATATTGGCTTCAGCTACTTTAAATGAAATTTCTCTGTCTATCTCTTTCTGCTGGAGTCTGTTGATAATATATAGAAATACTGAAGATTTGTCTCATTTTATTTTATATCCTGCAATTTTGTTGATATTACTTTTATATTACATCTATTTCTTACTGCTTTATCTGATTCTTCCCTTAGAAGAATAATTCCTATATTATAATGACTAAAATATCAATTAAAATGTTAAGATTTTCATACTTGTATCCTATTATAATACCCAAGAGATGTTCTTATATCTATTAATTAATAGATTTAATATAATAGAAAACTTCAACTGCTCACATGTCTTATTACAGAACTTTTCTATGAAAAGAAAAGGATGTTTATAATTATAACAATGTCAAGACTCATTCTCTCAAGGGTACAAACTGATCTGTGCTGGGGGGATAAACTCCTCAGCTTTGATTGATTCCAGCTATAAATCATATCTAATGCCTAATCAGTTAGAGATAACAAGAGTCAGACTCAGAATTAATCAGGATGAGAAATTTTCTTTCAGAAAGAAAATAGTACAATAGGGAAACTGAGTCAAAAGTTTTCTATTACATGCCAAGCCATGGTCCTCTCCTCAACTTTTCCCAAGGTCAGACATTTAATTGTAACAGTTGTCAGGCTGCAGCAAGTGCCATTTTCTCCTTCACTGCTTTCCTGCTGACTGCATGGCAATTCAACAGTTGTTGTAATCAAAACTCAAAGCAATATCAAATTATAATCCTAAGAGATTTTCCCCCTCAAATAGAAAAATTCACTAATTATGTCTTAGGGTTTGAACATAATTAATTTTCTCATATTTCCCCAAAGCACGGGTATCCATCCTTTTAGTTCTTCTGGACTACATTGCCCAACAAAAACCCTCATTATCCATTCATGAATATAGTGCAACCCACTCACTAAGTAGCACAAAAGCAATGAGAGTGGGCCATAGGTTTTATGTACCTACCCCAATGAATACATTTATTCTTTACTTATAAATTAAATTTAATCACATTCTGAACTTTCAGACAGAAAGTGAATAGTTGATAACTTACATATTAATGTATTGAAATTACATCTTTAAATCACCATAAAACAGTAAATCATCCTATTTTAGAAATCTTATTTTGCAATATACAGTCTGCAGTGCTCATAAGACTTTATGATCCAGACTGATTAAAAAGGCCAAATGGACCTTACAGAGAAAGATATCTTAAGGGATCTGTGCAAATTTCACTCCAAACAGTAAATCATTACTGTTTTAAAATAAAATATATCTCATTAAGTATTTAGCAGTTTTCAAATATCTTCTTTACCATATTCTTTTAATTTGTAGTCTTATGGTAACAGATAAAAAGAGCAGTTGCTTGTCTGATAGCATTTTAAATGCGAGACTTTTCACAGCATTTCAAATTATATAAAACCTTTTTAGAAACACAATAATATCAAAGAAGTATTTAAAAGATGAAACAAACTTTTTAACAGTACAGTGATGTTAATTCATCCAAATGCTTTTTCCCAATTATTTTACATAGAAAATAATTTTTATCTCATTTGGAATTTTATACTAATCATATCTAAAATCCCCCAGAATTCCAAGGTATGAAACAATTACATCCAAGTAAAAAATAATAATAGCTATAGGCATCAGTCTTCTTTGTCACCTAAAAGAGACCTGTTTCAAATATTTTTTGGACATATAAGTCCTTAGTCCTTTTGCTTTTTAAAATCTCTTTGGAATAAAGGCCTAGTTGTATTATGGCTGTCAAAGGGTATGCAAAATTTTACAGACCTTTGAGCATAGTTCCAAATCATTCTCCAGAATGGTCAGATCAGTCCACAAATCCAAGAATGTATTTTGGTGGTAGTTTTCCCACATTCCTCCAATAGTTAGCATTTTTCTTTTCTGTCATATTAGCCAATCTAATGGGTATGAAGAGGTACCTGAGTGTTGTTTTTATCTGTATTTCTCTCAACAATAATGATTTAGAGTATTTTTTCATATGATGATAGATAGCTTAGATTTTTTTCATCTGAAAACTGTCTATATCCCTTTGACCATTTATCAAGTGGGGAATGACATATTTGTAAAATAAGTTTTTTTTCAGAAATATTTGTTTAAAAAATCCAGCTTTGTGCTTTCCTTCTAATATTGGATGCATTGTTTTATTACTACAGAACTTTGCAAATTTAATGCTATCAAAATATCCATTTAAAAACTCATTTTGCTCCCTAAATTTAGTTTCATTATAAATTCTCCCCTTGTATATAGATGTGTCAAGTTAAATATTTTGTTTCTCTAATTTGATTATGATACCACTTTTTATGTATAAATTATGAACTAATTTTGACCTGATCTTCACATATAATGTGAGGTGTTGGTTTATACATACTTTCTGCCAAATCTTTTCATTTTTCTCAGGATTTTTGGAAAAAAGTTCACTTTTCTTCAAAAAATTAGATCTTTGTATTTATTAAATGCTAGATTATTATGATCAGTTACTATTGTATATAGTCTATCTAATCAATTCCACTGATTTACTACTCTATTTCTGTTCTGATGATTACCACTTTGTAGTAGTTTGATATCAAGTCTTTACATTTTTAAAAATTAATTCTCTTGACCCTCTTTGCCCTTTTATTCTTCAGATGAATTTTATTATTTTTTCTAGCTTTATAGTATATGGTTTGGTAAAATTTTTAGCATGGTACAGAATAAGTAAATTAATTAAGATATAATTGTCATTTCCATTATATTGGCTTGCCCTTCCCAATGAGCAATTGATACTTTTTTTTTAGTTTTTGAAAGGCAATGGGGTTAAGTGACTCACCCAAGGCCACACAGCTAGGAAATTATTAAATGTCTGAGGCTGGATTTGAACTCAGGTACTCCTGACTCTAGACTGGTGCTCTATCCACTGCACTACCTAGTTGCCCTGAATTGATACTCTTCTAATTGTTTAGATATGACTTTATTTCTGTGAAAAGTATTTTGCAATTTTGTTCATATAGTTCCTAGGTTTGTCTTCGCAGTTAGATTTCTAAGTATTTTGTGTTGTCTACAGATAATTTTTTAATTAATATTTTATTAGTTTCCCAATTATATAATACACAATAGTAGTTTCTACTCATCATTTCCTATAAGGTTTTAAATTTTGCAATCTTTCCTTTACCCTACTTCCTTCCTCCATCACTCCACAGAAGTCAGTCTGGTAATCTTTACATTGTTTTCATGCTATACATTAGTTGAAATTGAATGCGTTGGGAGAGAAATCATATCATTGTGGAGAAAATAAAATATGAGAGAAAGCAAAATTATATAGTATATAAGACACTTTTTTATAAAAAATTGAAGGTAATAAACTTTGGTCTTTGTTTAAACTCCACAGTTCTTTCTCTGGGTACAAATGGTGTTCTCCATCACAGGTGCTCTAAAATTGTCTCTGATTATTTCATTGATGGAATGAACAAGTCCAATAAGATTGATCATCACCCCCCATGTTGCCATTAGGGTGTACAGTGTTCTGGTTCTGATCATCTCATTTATCATCAGTTCATGCAAATCTCTCCAGTCTTCCCTAAATTCCCATCTCTCTTGGTTTCTAATAACACAATAGTGTTCCACAAGAAACATATACCATAATCTGTTCAGTCATTCCTCAATTGATGAACATTCACTTGATTTCCAATTCTTTGCCACCACAAACAGGGCTGCTATCAATATTTTTGCGCAAGTGATGTTTTTACCCTTTTGCATGATCTCTTCAGGGTCTAGACCTCCTAGGGACTGTTGTGTATGGAAGTATTGTAAACTAGCATCACCTGGTGTTCTTGAGCATCAGAGCTTTATTTTACTAAGTGCCATGGGAGTGGGAGTGGATTAGGGTCTGGGGAGAATATCTAGGCACTTGTATTCTGGTGAATAAAGGGAGCACTTGGAGATCTTGATGGAGTACTTGTCTCCTTTGTCATCCTTGTCTCCCATCCCTTGAAAGTTCATCTAGGGAAGATTGAGGGAGTCCAGAACTGGGACTCTACATAGACCCAGTAGTGGTTTTGCTGGATCAAAGATTGTTCTCCAGAAAGTTTGGATGAATTCGCAGTTCCACCAACAATGTATTATTGTCCCAGATTTCCCACATCCCTTCCAAGATTGAACATTATCCTTTCTGGTCATATTGGACAATCCGATAGGTGTGAGATGGTACCTCAGAGTTGCTTTAATTTGCATTTATCCAATCAGCAATAATTTAGAGCAATTTTTCCTATGGCTATAGAGAGCTTTGATTTCCTCATCTGTAAATTGCCTCTGCGTATCCTTTGACCGTTTGTCATTTGGGGAATGATTTGGTTTTTTAAAATAATTTTGACTCAGTTCTCTATATATTTTAGAAATGAGTCCTTTGTCAGAAATAGTAGTTGTAAATTTTTTCCCCAATTTACTACATTTCTTTTGATCTTGGTTACAGTGGTTTTATTTCTGCAAAAGCTTTATAATTTAATATAATTAAAATTTTCTAATTTATTTTTAACAATGTTCTTCATCTCTTTCTTGGTTATAAACTGCTTCCCTTTCCATATATCTGACAAGTAAACTATTCCTTGGTCTCCTAGTTTCCTTATAATATTGTCTTTTAGGTCCAAATCATGTAC